>NW_009607602.1:0-466 GCF_000690535.1 Cariama cristata | reverse complement strand
TCCTGACAGTTATTTGGCTTCTTCCAGCTATGCCTGTCCTAAGGACAGGATTTCTTGCCCATTCCTTGCCACTGTAAGCTGACAGCTTGTTCACAAAGCAGGTGAGAGAAAACAGGAAGAATAAATTGTAGAGTGGGTTTTGAGCAAAACTTTATTGTCTGTTCAGCTCTGTTGTGGTGTGCCTTAATTAGGAATTTGGAGGCACGAGAGTGAAATGGAAAACATTACCGACATACTTAATGACGAGCTTAGGTTCTGCAAACTCCTCTTCAAGTTGTAACAGCTTTTGCCATTACTGATGTGGTGTAGATTAAACCAGCTGAATCAGAGAAGAGAGAACAGAATCTGTAGGCCTCGTCATCAGCTTTCCTAATGAGACAAGTTTTCTACAGAAGTAATTATATGGTTTTTGACAGTTCAAGGTTCTTGACAGAAGGTGATGTGGCAATAGGCCAATGATATTCTA
>NW_009607601.1:10779-27217 GCF_000690535.1 Cariama cristata | reverse complement strand
CACCTGCCACTCCAGAGTAGCTTTCCTCTTGTTGGTTTGTCCTATCTACTAGCCTAGTATACATGTGTTTAATATCCCAAGCCATCTGAAATGGTATAAGATGCCTACATTTAGATAAATGAATTGTGCCATATATAACTAAAACAAGTCACATTCTTCAAAAGTATTTCAATTTAACATATGTTCTTGCATAGGATATGCTCTCACCTCTCTAGCTTCAGTATGTTAGGAAAATCCAGCGTCCTGTCTAACTCCTCCAGGTAATTTTAACTGTTCTCTTCTTGATAGTTTCTTACTTGTGTTACTGATAAGACTTACCTGCGTCTTTTAAAAGGTTTATTGTTAATTCCCAGCAGGATTTTTTATTTTGAACTAATCCTGCAGTGTCTTGCATATATACTCCTTTCAGTCTGGAAATGAGATCTCCATACAGGAAACTCTTAAACCACAGATGTCCAGTCTGTAATTTCATATTGTTTTTCTTATAAACATTGGGTGGTGGTCTTATATTTTGCTTTGCGTTATCTTATCTTCCACAGTGATCTGATTCATTCTTATTAACACAGTATTTACCGAAATCACTGAAGGTAAGCTGATTTATGTCATCTGAGGATTTAGCCCATCAGTACTCATAAACTGTATTTTCAACATACTTTCAAAAGTTTAATCCTGCTAATCTGCTGAAAAGTAGATGAAATAGGTTTCAATTTTAAAAAAAATAAAACTTCTTATTCCTTCCTCAGTGAAGTTAAGTGATTCCTGTATTATACCAACACGAATGAGAAGAGAGTGAAGTCTATAAATACCCTTTCAATCAAAATTATTTATCACTGTAATCCTAAAACAATATTCCATAGTTTCTGTGTTCTTGGTTTGTGGGTTTTTTCCCTACCTTTAAGCATAGCCTTCATGCATTAAAGCCTAAGAAGGAAAAAACCTCATTGTATAACTTAAGAGCAATGGTTTCTGAAGAGAAACTTTGGTATTGCAGGATCCCGTATGATGAACTGGACCAAAAGTTTTAATAGGAAATCTGTAGCCCACCAGACTCTATTCAGAAAGCTTCCCAGCTGGTCACATAAAGACTGTGCTTGCCTTTCATTCGACAGCGCATTTCCTACCTTAGTTTGACCCACACAGATGTTTTGTTGGGTTCTCCACAGCTGTGTCTGAGCGCCTTCCAGTGCTGCATTAGGCAACATGATTAAGATCTATCAGGTTGGTTCTCTCATCCTCTCCCCAGGGCAAAAAACTGTCAGCAGTAGATAATTTCAGATTGGAATATGTATATAAAAAGAAGTGCACTTGTCACTTGAAGCAGAAAGTAGCAAGGAATGCAACAGTCTCTAATTTCTCAGAGAATTTATTCCACGTTCTTGTCGAAGTGCTATGTGGCCCAGTAAAGACAACAGTCTATAATCAAATAAATCAACAGATAACTCTTTAGGCAATCCTAACATTCATAGAAGATGTTGCATTACATCTGTTGCCACCTGAAAACTTTAAGGGTCTTATTGTGATGTACAGATTAGCCATATGCAACCTTAAAGAAGACAGGGAACAAAGTTAGTCTTGAAGAAAGACTTTTTCATTAACTTCCTGTAGCATGGAGCCTGTGATACGCTGTGGTTTCTCAAAACAGTGCTATCTATGTGCATTTGTATTTCAATATAGGTGAACCATTCAAATATAGTCAGTATGGAAAATCGCGTCAATTACATCAGGAAAAGAAGAATGTGGCTACTCTATACTATTTGTATTTTAATTACTTTATTTTCACACCTAGTTCTAGATTTTTTTTTAACAAACCAGGGCTGTAAATCTACCAAGCTCATATGAAGAAACACACCTTTATTTTTTCTTTTTTTTTTTTCTCAATTAGAAAATGGGGTGACTTCAGATTTTACTATCTCATTTTTCAGCATTATCATACAATATTGAAAACCAATTTGGAAGAAATACAAAAAATTACTATCAAAAGCTCAAACTAAAGATAAACAGCCATATCTTCATGGAAAGGAAAAAAAAAAAAAAAAGAAAAGAAGGTAAATAACCATCTTACAGATACTCTGAAAAAAGAAGAAAAGCAGTAGGGAAGTTATTTAGGAATATCTTTTTGCTGTCTTGTTTCATCAGTAAAATGACAAGTTTTCCCCTCACATTTCCTGCAATCTCTGCCATTTCCAGATCCCTGTATTTCATTCACAGCCAGTGATTATGTTACACGGTCTTAAGGGTCGTGACTGAAGTCTGAGCCAGTCATGCAGTTAATTTAAAAACTGACAGATTGTACAAACTTGATTAAACAAAAATAAGGTTTACAACAGCAATGCAGAAGACTTTGTCACTATGAGAAAGTCATACTGAAATACAGGGGAAATTTACGTTCTATCAGTTCAGTGTTTATTTCTTCAGAATTTTCTTTCTTTCCCTCCCTGCCCTTTTTCTCATAAATGATTAACACTAAAAACAAAACAAAACAGATTAATAGTTAAAAACCAAGAACACAGAAGCCTGATTCAATCAAATTTTACTGCAAAATTTCTTTTCTCCAAATGTTTTTTGCCGTATGTCTGCTTGATGTGCAAAATTAATAGACTAGCAGTTCAGAATTAGAAATCCTTTGGCATTCAAGACTGTCTAATTTCTATTGCTGTTCCTCAGTTACAAGACAGAGTGGCCTGGAGATTTAGGAAATCTGGGTTCTAGTAATGACCTAGCCACTAAATTTTGCATCAGTTTGGGTAAATCATTTCACTTCTCCGAGGCTGATTTTCTCTTCTCTTTCTTCATCTGTCATGCAATTCATTCAAGCTATTTTTCCATTTAACAGCACATGCTTTAGAACACATAACACAGAAGTGAATATACACATCTGTGCACTCCACTCCCTTTCATCTAGAGTCTTACAAATCTTTTGTTCAATCTGGCACGACACATTTACTGTACCAGCCTTCATCTTGCACTCCAGTAAAAAGAAATTGAATACATAGGTCTCAACATAGCTTTTTTTTTGTGCACAAAAACATTTGTGTGCATACATATATATGAACATACAAGTATACACACACATATACAAACCAGTATTTAAACAGCATTTAGTCTTTTCCTCACCTTGTCCAAAAGCCAGAATGTAACTGATTTTGGCTGTGCTGCTGTCATGCTTCATGATGTCGTAAGCACAGGTTTCCTCTCCATACTCACATACAAAATTACCCCAGTCTACCTGCAGAATCTCTCTACAGCTCAACACTGCACAAAAAATACCTGTTTGTCAAGACCACAGCTGCTTTGTGGATTTTGACTTTGAATGAAATTTATTCAAATACCAACAGGTGGTTTAAATTTGAACATTAAGTATATTCATCTGGCTCCAACTAAGAGTGTAATGGGAAGGGGCATAAATGAAAACCAAGTCTAATGATATTGTGGTAGTGTACTACAAGATGCTGCATCATTTGGAGACATCTAGAGCTACAGGGATACTGCTAGAATTTTCTTTCATTGTGGGCTAAGTTCAGTTTCATTAACAGCTGAGTCAAAACATCTCGCTTACAGTGAGAGTGGAGAGCATACAAGTGGACAATTACCATGCAGAAGCAATCGATTATTATTTAACTCACAAAGAATCATTTGTAAATCCCCAAAGAAAACAGCCTTTTTTTGAAGTAGGCATTATCTGTTTCCAAGTATATAGGAAGATGCATTCCATGCCTCCTGCATGTGCCTGAATTTGGAAAACACATTACAAGGAGAAAACAGGACAAACTATGTGAAAGAAGCTGTTAACAGTAATGGGAACACAAAGTTATTTAGATATACATTAGAATGTGGATGTATGCTTCTCTGAGCAAAATACAACTTTCTCAAAATGCTGCTGCAAACACAATTCTCTTATTGTTGCATGTTTTCTAACCAATATACCACTATAATACTCAACATCATAAACATTTTTATTGCCTAAAGTCCTGGTGAAATCTATGATACCAAAGCCCTGTTTATTGCACTTGCACCTTGTGTATTATGGAATTGCTGCCTCTCTTGGTCATAAAACAGTATGCTGGTCACAGAATATATACCAACAGCCATTTTAGTCTTAGTCTGCTGCACCTTCTTATGCGGCATCATGCAGTATTACCACAATTTATCCTTACTGTGCAAAATTCTATTAAAATCAATAATGCAAGTACTTCACTCACAAAATGGAGTTTGTATCATAAAGATAGCCTGCAAAAGCCTTCTATATATTACTCAGTAAGTTGCCTTTATGAAATATACATGTGACCAAATTGCAGGCTTAATATTTTATATGTCTTTTATCTTCTTTCCATAAAAAGCAGAGAGTATTGATGCATACGAGCAGGCCTCCTGCTTACCTATCAAAAGCTGGAAATCCAGAATATCTATATGACCAAAAATAAAACTGGTAAATAGAGGTGTATCAGGTAAAAAGCCTATATGGATACGTCCAGTCTTTGGTCCACATTTTACAATCAAAAAATCTATTCACAGACCTATGAAAAATAGCCAATGGAATCTACCTTTGGTGAGCAAACCAGAATTTAGGATGGAAGAGATTTTGAGAACTCATCCAGATCACCTATATACATATGCACACACATTCTCCAGAACAGAATATGCTTTATTTATGCTATAACTGACACAGTTTTTCTAGTCCTTGCTTAAAAATCACTGTTCATAGTCTCTTAGAAATCTAGTCCAATGCTTCATTACCCTTAGAGTCAAAAGGTTTTTCTTAATGTTCAGGCTGAATATCCCTTGCTTTAACTGAAGCCTGTTAAAACTCACACTATGTGGAGTAGACATGGAGAATTTATGGTCTCCTGCTTCGCAGCAACCTCTTATGTATTGGAAGATTATTACCAAATCTCCCTTTGGACTTGTCTACTTTAGACTAAGCAAATCCAAATCTTTCAGACTAGCAATGAGGCAATTAAGAATTCATACAGCTGAGGAAGTTCTTAGCACAAATGTCTGAAGATTTGGTTATTCTAATTTTCAAAAAGGAAAATTCTTTTGGCAACACAAGAGTGACATAGTGTGAACCTCAGTCCTAGACGATGATCACAGTTAGAAGAGTTTTGAAAGGGACTGAGTGAAGTGTATATAGCAAAGACTGAAGAAATTGATGCTGCTGTCATTGTACAAATAAGGAGAACTTTTATATTAAAGTAGATCTGCAGAAGTAAAGGAAAGAAGGGAGCATTGTGATCTTTGGATGTAGTTTGTCCTTCTCCCTGAGCTTTCCTCCACACTGGGATTTTTCTCTCCAGAGCAGTGCTGTGAATATTCCTTGCAACAATAGCTCACAGAGACAGTTTACACAACTCTCCAATAACTCTCAGCTCCCACTCAAATATTTCAAATATTTCAGATCAGGTGGGTGGGAAGTCAAAGAACTAGGGGACTCACCTGCTAAGCATATATGCAAAATACAGCCAAATAAAGACATTCGCAGTGCTTAGCAACATGTTTTCTTCCTCTCTGAAACCACAGAAGTTGGCACCATATCCTTGAGCACCATCTACCGGCGTCTCATCTGCTGACTTCTTACATCTAAACAACTAGAGATTGTATTTGTCCCACCAGCACGTAACAGGAGCCCAGGGTGGTGAATAACAGGCAGCTTGAGACCAGCCCATAAGTTGGACTCTGTTTCTATAAAATGTTTGTCAAACAATTTTGAGTAATTAACAATTTCATAATAATCAAAGTCTGTTTCTGGACAATTTTCAAAGAGATAATAAGGCTTAACTGAGCCAGTAAATTATTTGCTGTGAACAGTTCAACCAGCTGTACGCTGTGTATTGCAGACTCTATCCTTTCTGTTTCTACAACTCAAGCGACAGTTGTTATGCTAAAATGATGAAATAAAGCCTAAATCCCTAAAAATAATAATTAAGCACTAGGGAACAGTAAACAAGCATAATAAAGTTATTAGTAAATAGTTAGTTTCTAGTGCTGTAAAAAAAGGGTGTAGTTTATTTTTCAAGTCTTCTTTTTCATAATTTATTTTCATTGGATGTTTTCCAGATTCTCTGTATTCTTCTTCCAGATAATCACTGAAAAGCTAGAGATCATGTCTTATTTTTACTAAGCCTGTTCTACAGATTCCACAAGTAAAGGATCATATAGGAATTACACAGATGAAGACCCACCATAGAAACACACAGAATGAAATAATTCAATGAGGTCTGAGATTTTTTTCATCTAGAGTCTCTCTTCTTATGAAATCCATAATTGCACAGGCTTTTCCACATGTCTAGTCTTCCATTTCCACATATGACACTGTTGACTTCAGTATGGAGCCCATCGCAGCAATGGAGCAAGGTTTCTAAATGACATGGAAAGGTGAGGTAGAAATAGCATCTTTGAATTTTGCCCATAGAGGTACTTCCATGTTCTTACTCTACAGACAAGATTTAGATGCAAACTGCATTCTCTGTTATGGAAAGCGTTTCAAGTTATCCTTAAGCCCTTACTAATTTCTAGAGCTTAAATTCACTTCCAAATCAAAAATCTAAGGAGGAAAAAAGACCACAAAACACTTATATCTGTCATCTTTACACTTTAGGAAAGGGAAATTATCGTAAGATATATGAATAAAGTTAAGCAATCTATCCATTTCAAAAATCTGAGTTGGCAGCTTGGCTCATGAAATTTGCACAAAACTGATTATTTTATTTTTACATAGCCATGTTCAAGTGGGCACTTTGTCATGCTGTCTGCACAATGTAAAGAAATACCAAATTAATTTTTCTGTGATAAAACTATATACACAGTCATAACGGAAAGTTAGTGAGTTTAAGTGTTTGTCAGAACTCAAGTGTTGAACTATTCAACACTGAATGAACCAGAATTGATACATACTGATATATAGACTCAAAGCTCAAGGCTTCACCCCACTTAACGTGAAGAAAAATGAGGAGAGGAAAGCAGACTATCCTTCTGGGACACCATCTATTTTCTTTATTGGAATCTTGCCAAAAGATTTCTAAAGTGTAAATAAATTCCTTTCTGATACTGATGAGTCTTAGGCTTTGAAATAGATGATTAACTTAATGTTTTATTAGCATGATTTAGCATGGTCTCATTTAGTTCAGATGGTTGTGCCTCACAAACCTGACAGTGGAGCATAAGGAGAAGCTGAACTGCCCTCCTCTGCATACCAGAGACTCCCCAATGGCAGGGTCTTTCAACTAATAAGGGCAGATAGAAGTCTCTACATATTTCACTCCTTTCAACTTCATAAGCCTGAAAATTCAATTAGAATTAGCACTCATGCTACATTGCTCTTACTGTCACAGATAGGACCTCTGTGAGATTTTTTAATTGGGCAGCAAATGAAGCCTGACATAACCTTTGACTCAGCTGTGGAACAGAATGCGATGAGGTGGCTGCCATCACTGGTAATGTGTTTTGATTTCTCCCCACTGTCCCTTACGTCAGCTCAGCCCCTTCACATGGCTCACGTGTTGAAAGTCCTTGAGAGTCTGAACAAGCAGTGGGAAGGCCAAAAGTGAGAGCACTGATTTCGTCCCAGAAGATTTAGCAGGGTATTCCGACATACTGAAATTGCAGAGACTTTCCAGTGTCTAAAGCTAGTAACTAAAGCTGGTTAAGTGTCTCCAGCTGTGAACTGACTCTTACGGAGAGAACCATAAAAGCTTTATCTGGGGCAGTATACGTCAGGATAAGTCAGTCATGCAGTCTGAAAGCCTTCCTATCATTGCACTTTACCAGCAGTCATGACTACTACTTTTCAGATAACTCAGTCCACTTTGTTTTACATTACTTGCCTGCTGAAACTTGAATACACAGATCAGCCCAGAAGGACTCATCATTAGCCCAGTTTTGTTGAGGGGTGAATGTATGAGGTAAGTTGTTTTTAAAGGTCAGAGAGGAATTTGCAGAGATAAGAAACATCCGCTCCTTCTCTGTCCCTAAGCAAAAGGAAAATTAGACTTGCACTTACTAAGATCCAAAATATGAGCTGCAGAAATAAAGATAAAATTGGTTTGTACCAGTTACTTATTCCAGCACCAATAACCAATGGATTAGACCTGAATTCTCCCCCACCCAAAAAATTCACTGTGCACTAAGAAATGTAGTTAAAATTATTAAAAGCTAGAAAATTAATATTGTGTTTGACCCATTTCTTTGCAGAACTACACTCGTGCGAAGCAAACAATCCATGAAACAGAAGGCTGGGGTGAAAACATTGCTCTTACCAGAAAGTTTTTGGCACTTTTTCCCAATCCATCAGAAAAAATGCCCAAACCATCATATAATATTCTAAGGCTGGTATCTCCCATTGCAACAGTGTTTTCTCTCTTTCTTGCTGTAGCTTATCCAGGTAATCCTTGCTAAGCACTTGACAATTCCTTGCTGAGTCTTGTGTCTTCCATAAGTAAGACTGAGCATAAATTTATGTTAGTAGTTGAGTCACTCAAAAGAGTAGTGAAAAATTACCACTTCGAACTAAGAAGAGGTTTGGGGCTTTTTTTTCCACTTCTCTAAAATTATTTTGGAAAATAACAAAGACAATGCTTTAAAACAGTTCGGTTCAGAAGCTGGTCCAGAAAATGAACTGTTTATGTGGCTGTATTTATAACAAACCTCTTAAAACCAGTAGTACTTTCTTCTACCCTCCAGAATAGGACCCATATGAGTAGTTCAAACAAATGATGGCTTCAAAGACCAACCCCAAACTTCCTTTATTGGAATAAAAGACATCACAAATAACATACTAGGAAGGAGGAGTCCAATAGGAAGAAATGGAATGGAAAAGTTTTGCTGCCTCACTAAAAACGAACTTTGTCTCTGTATAACTAAAATTCCAATCTTTCTTTTTTCCCTGTGTGTCTCACTTCAGTTGAAAGAATCCACACATAAAAGCCACAAAGAAGACAATCACAGAAGTCATGGCAAATATCCATAACAGGATCTGTTCTGTGATTGAGACAGGAGGGAGATCTAACTGTAGAACAGGTATTGGCATCTGAGCCAGTACCTCAGGTTGTCTTTAGAGTCGAGATGCCATTCCTCTGACCTATTTTAGAGGATTCACACATCTAGGAAGAGATGAATCACCTGTGAATGTCTCTCCACAACTATAAAGAGAGTTTAAGATAATTAGCTAAGTTCTAGTTAGTTAAATATGGTCAGACAAATTCCACCCAAGAGGTCTGTCTTATACATGAACAAACAAAAAGAAAACCAAACGAAATCACAGCATGTACAGGTGAGCATCAGTCCTTGGAGTATTACCTGGGTCTACAGGCTCATAGACCAAAGTCTGAGTCACCACACTGACTTTCATTATTCTGCCCTTGGGATTCAATGCTCTTTTGTGTAAAACCTGAACAGTTGTACCTCTCTAATCAATGGTATTCACATTCTGCTAGGGAGACCTTGTAGATATTTACCTCTCTCTCTATGTATTTGAATCAGGCTCCTTTACTACACAGAAAGTGTTGGGCTTTTTAAAGACCTTTTTTTCTGTATTAAACACTGAGAAGGATTAAAAAGTCACGATGAAGTACACCAGATTACCTTCAGAGCCAGGAAGAGATCAGGTAGGACAGGGAGGGACTAACAATTGTCCCATGCCTCCTTTTCTGTATCTGTCTGTAATAGTCTACTTACAAAAAAAAGGCTAACAACATTGCCGGAAAGTTAAGGGAAAGGTAAACAAACAAAATAGGGAGGGCCAGGGGATGAAAGTAAAATATTTTCCTCACAATAGCAGCCTACCAGGTGTTCTCAACCTCCATTACTGCCTGTGTACTGCTTTTTCTTTTTTCCTTCTCCACAAGTATCTTGGCAAAAAGAACAGGCTTTGACAGTTATAACAATAAAACCTACCTTCCCAAAGCAGGAAGAAAAACCAATAAGAAAAAAAAAAATTGCTACTCTTGAAAAATACATTGTCAAAATCCATAGCAGAGATTTAAGATTCAAAAATGAAGGTGTATCCCTTTGTGACCAGCATTTTCTATAAAAAGATATACATCACTCTCCTTTGGATTGTAAAGAGGCTACATTTTTAATCTCCAGAATGACAGGAAAATAAAGCTATGAAGAGAAATAGGGCCAGGCTCTGACCTTAGATACACTTGCCAGAGGTCACAACCAAAAAGGCAAGGTTTGCCTCTCATCAGCTTGCTTTCATTCACAAAACCATGTTATCCCAGGAGAACAAATGCAGAGAGTGTAATGCACAGTGGATGCATGTGTTGTGCTCACAGTTTACAACATAGAGCATAACTGTCCATCAGCTTCTAGCCCCTACTGATACCTTGCCGCATCCTGACGCTGCATCTCCTCCTTTACACAGACTGTAAACTCTGCGAGGTATCTTCCTCTGTTTCATTTTACAAGTATGCAGTGCCTATACAAGCCTGTTGTTGGCTTGCAAAGTATCAACATATTGAGATTTATCACAGTAACATTGTGACCGAAATAATCAGGCAACTACATTTAGGAAACTTCTAACACTTTTGTAGTTGATGAAGAGAGAAGCATCTCGAGAGAAAATTTAATGCACAGTACACTGAGGCTGGATTCAGCTTCACACACTTTGGCATATAACGAGCTCTAACGCCTGGGGTATTTGAGACGTCTGCACAAGTCTGAGACATACAACATGAATAATAGGGGTGTCCCATGCAGTCCTGAGTGACAACTGGAGGGCAGCCAAGATATCCGCTGTATCTGCTGGTGTCCCAAAATTGCCAAAATCTGTCACTGCAGCTTTGAGAAAGTCAGGGGAGGTAAAGGAGCTACAGAGGGCATCTTTGGTCAGAACTTTAATGGATACTCAATGGGCACCTCTTATAGGATCGGTTTTCCTGACTCCTCTTAGAAGTAAATGGTCAAAACCCAATAGTCTTTCCCTTTTGAACAGACTCTCCAGATAAACACTGAACCTAGTGTAGGAAGTGAACTATGTACAACACCAAACCGCAATGCTCTATTGCAAGTAGTGTTTGTAAAATGTGCCTAGACAGCTTGAGGTTACAATATGTTAGGGTTTTGCTGTTTTTACAGATAGAGTTCTTTTACTAAAATACAGTTTTCTGAGACAGAAGAACAACTGTAACACTTAATAGTCACACCAAAAATTAACTGCTCTACAAAATTACTCTGTGGTATTCTGATGTCAAAAAAAGTTCAATTTTACTGGAATTCACTGGAAATAGAAATCAAACCAAGAAACAGAAGCATTCTTCCCACTTCAGGGTGGTCAAAAATTTTAAGAGCGGAACATTCTTTCACTGGTGCTTTTCATACAATATCATTTGAACAGACACTATTCCCCATGATGTACGATGATCTCTCTTTCCATAGCTTAGTTGTTTCTGTCCCTTGTAGGAGTCTCTGGCCATGAGCATCAGCTACTGAGCACGTCTGAAATATATGATGGGAAACAGTCTGGCTCGTAGCCAGGAATCAGCTCAGAGACTGAAAGCAGACAGGGCTCCAAACTACAGTGTAAGCATATTATGAATTTAGTGTCAAGACAATAAAAGGCTTTTAGACGCCTCTGAACCATAAATAATTCAAATTTTTAATTTTATGAAACTGATATTTTTACCTATTTTTTCAATTCAGGAAAAAAAACCCCAAACCTGTAATGAGAACTTCCAGTTTTTCCCTTAGTATAGAAATACATTTTTTTGAAGCACAGCTAACAAGAAATATCTGTACCTTGCACTGATTGTAAGGGATGGCCATTTTAAACTTACCCAAATTCACATTGCTAAAGTTGGTTGAACTAGGTCTACAAAACCAAACATAGATGACAGAGTTCTTTTACAGCAAAGACCGTGTATGAGATGGACAGAGCACTTTTTTGTCTTTGATTTATACTTGACATATGATTTACTCTCAGCTTGCTTCCCGACTTTTGAATATTCGTAAATGATACATAGTGTTGCACATGGAATCTATCACCAATGAAGGTCATTATGTGTCCACATTAAGTAAGATAGGATTTAGATTTGCTAATTATGGACTACCAGAGATATATGTTTGCAATAATACAAATGTATTAAACTAAAATTAAAACAGAAAAAATCTGAGGTTCTTTACAAGTGATTATATCTTTGAATTTCACAACCAGTAACACTGTTCATACAGCAAGTCCTTGATTCATTCTGCATTATTTCCACCCACAGAAAGGCATGCCATAGGAAGGTATATCACCTCTGGGAACAGAACACATATTGTAGTTAGGTTAGCTGGTGTCTCTCTGTCAATTCATGGCTTAATTTAGGCATGCAGGTAGTTAAAGTTTGGCAAGAGAATCCCTTGACACATCTACTTAAAATAGCATTCCAGGCTAAAATTTCCTTCAAAGTGTATGGTCTTGTTTCATGAAAACAAGAAAGAGTGCTTAAACCTTAACTGCAGTGTTTCAGTTCAGCTTCAATAGATACAAAAGCAATGGTCTTCAGTTAGAAAAAAAAAAAAAAAAAGGGCAGGGTTAAAAGTCAGTTATATTAATCAAAAAATATTTCCCCTTCTGATTTTTTTTTAATTTTCAGTGAACAGTGGCAGCAGATCACTTTATTCACACCAATTCATATGAGACAGCAGCTCCTGCTAAACCTCGATAAAAAAGTCCAGTTGTGCCATAGTATTCAGTCTGTTGAATGAAAGCCCTAAATAAGCATTCTGAACACCAGTTGTTAAAACGTGACTGCCATATATCCATCTGATAGTTCTATGGAGCAGTACAGGGTATCCACCACCTCCAATCTGAGAAGTCCCGTTTGTAGTGGTTTGATGCCCCTCACAGGACAATACTGCCCAACAAATCTTGGTATGAGACCACAGAGAGATATTTACTCTTGGTTCTGAGCTCAAAGAAGGTCAAGAGCAAGTAGAATGCTTTATAGCAAATACATCTCGCTTGCAAAACTAAGCTTTTTGGTTTTTAAAACATCATGGTATTTTGTTCCTATTTCTCCCACTCCTTCCCCTGTTTATTTTTGTTCATACAGTATCACCTCCCTTTCTGCCTTTTCACATTAAAATAAGTTCTTCTCTTGTCTTAGCTTTGCAAACAATCCACATCTTTACATTGCAAACATTTTTACTTTGCAAACATCACACATCTTTAGCTTCACACAGGTGACAAGATCCTTTTTACCATAAAAAGCACAAGCTAAGCCCAGGCACTAAGGTTCACAGTATGACAACTCAGTATGCGAACTTCTATCTCTCCAGGACTGGTTTTCGGCAAGAGCTTCCTGAAATAACATCCATCCAGGCAAATTGAATCTGTTAAGACAAATTTTTCCTTTGCCTATTGATATGTCCTTCCTTTTGCCCCTCCTTTCCGTGACTGTATTTAATGGCTGGCTTTTTTTGAAGCTAACTTGTAGATGTAGTGTCTTTATATGCCAAAAGACAGCAATTACCTAGTCTTTCGTAAATACAAGGCATAGATTTCTTCTAAGATGTGGAATTAAAGCCTGTCTTTTGGACAGATATTTAATCTTGTGGTGAAAAGTATACACACATAACTTGAGGACCTTCTTGCCTCCTGAAGAAAGTTGTTTCCATGTGTAATTTCCCTGAGCTCTAGGAAACCAAGTCTCATTTCTAGGCTGAACTCATCTTACTTCATGTCTTCCTGCACATACAAATTACATCTCCTTTTGCAAGAGCAAGGCAGATTCTACTACCAGATTTCTTTCCTATATGTTAGTACTTAAACCATAACCCTGGCTTTTCCACTAGGAAAACAATTTAGAATAGAATTTGTATTCATAAACATTCCGATTTTCCATGCTGGGCCTCAGAATGATTGTGAGCAGTAACTGAACGCTTACACTTCCCCTTGTTTTCAAATATTATCATACTGATGGGGTGGTTATATTAACACCATGTGAATACCACATGGCTTACACTTGTTTAAAAGCAAGGATAATGTTTGAGGTGAAGCCACTTTCCTCACATGAATGCTTTTTGTTCCAACAGGATCATTATGGACTGCAACTGAACCAGCCCTGTTCCAGCATATTAGATGACCATAAGCCAGTACAGCATGTCTGGGTTGGCAGTGTGTAATTGTAGTATCAAAGCTATGTCTATAATTACCTACCAGGCATATAACAGGGAGAAACACTTCTTGCTAAAAAATAACAACAGGTTTATTTTTCTAGTCAGTGCTGCATTATACATTCACAATACTTTTTGATCTTATGATCTATGGATAACTGCACATGCACTTAGTTAAAATACAATCATTGAAGCTGTCTTTGCTCTTTTGACATTAAGTTTTCATAATAGTAAGTTCAATGTCTCTGGATTACAAAACAAAAGAGCAACAACAATAAAATAAAAATCCCCTCACAGAAACATAAATGTGGCTATGCAGATAGTACAAAACTGATCTATTCCAGCAGAATGCGTGGCCCATTTTTTGCCATACGATGCCTCCTCAGTGCAGTCTCAAAAATCCCGAATAACATGTCAATCATGCTCCCTTTTTGTGACAGCATGAAAATGGACAATTTGGACACTTTGGAGAGCAGTGTGACATATTCAAAGTGATCCAGCTGGCAGATTTAAATCTAAGAAAACAATATGATAGAATCTGTATATATTGATCGCACACATGTGGTGAAAGTTAGGAAAGGCATTTAGAAACAGGTATTATTCCAAAGTTAATCCAAATAAGTGAAAATTAGTTGCTCATTGACGTCTCTGAAAATCAGGCTACACCTTCAGTCATGACAATAAAGCAAAAAATTTTTTATCTATAATCATAAGCACAAAACATGACAGGTATGTGACAATGCGATAGAAATAACACAGAAATCATACATTAAATCAATACACAATAATTATCTATTAAACATAAAAGGAAATAAATGCTAGTAATCAGAAATATGTATCTTACATTCAAGATCATGAGCAGATGGCCACTCTAGTGGGAAAAAAATTCCACCTACCTTATCCATGTCCAGATGGTAGTTTTCAAAGAAGGTCTGAGGGACTCTCAGGCTAGGTATGGCTTCAGGAGTGAAACTGTAGGGACAGAAAACATCTCCATCAAGGAACCATCCTTTATCATCTTATTATCAATCCAAAATCGTCCTAATGTGTATCAGGTACTACTAAAAAGAGTTATCCTAATCTGTGTAAATATCTGAACATATTCTATAACTCATACATGCACATATATGAGTGTATAAACGTATATATATACACACATGCATATATATATGAATGTACATCTCCATTGCTTATATGTAGTCAAGTCTGTTTTCTGACTTCCACTCATGAAAAGATGTGGTTTATTTTCACTTCTGATTCTTCTTATTGATATTTACATGTGCTGTAATACTATTTTTTTTCATAAAATAAAATGCATTAAGGATAGATGACAGATTTGTACTCTAGTTTTGGAGCTTGTGGCCGTTAGTACCTGAAGAATCTCTGTACTGTCTTTAATCCTTTAGGCCAATTACAGATAAGAGTCATTGCCTGGTGTAGATTCAATGCAAACTATGTAAATATCAACATGTGAGCTACTGCTGCATGACCTAAAGAGCCCAGCTCCATTAATCAGGAGCACAACAGTATCAGCATTTGCTATCACTATTTACTACTAACACCACACATCAAACAAGAGCAAATAGATTTGGCTGGCTGAAACAGTGCTAGGATTGTGTCTGCTCAGCCACTTGAGGAAAGGAAATGCACTCAGAGTCTTTCTGTGCATTCAAATTGATTATAACATATATTGGTTTGTTTTCATTTTCAGAGGTAGTGCTCAAGTCAGCAAGTACATTTTCACCAAAGACTTCCCATTTGTTAGGCTTTCGGTGACCTTTATGTTTTAAAATTAAGTCTCCCTGTAGCTCTATCCAAGTTTACAATGGCATTCAGCTTAAATAAAGCAAAACAGTTTGCAAAATATCAGTTTCCATCTCACAAGCCTCTGTGCCCTCCATCATGACAAGTTAACTGATCTGGCGGTTTCAATTCTCATAAAAAAGAATATTTATATGGATGATCTGAGGTACTTATGGCCTTTAGGTTACTAATGACCAATAGAAAGAGATATTTTCTTGAGATTTAACAAGATGTATGCTTTGTTTTGGACCCCAGAGGTAGCTCCTTTTAAATTACAAAAGCAAAATATTTCATTTATAAAGACTGAAGGAACTAAGTCAGTTAGAAAGGACAGCTTTAAAGGTTTTATGATTATCTGCACCGTTCTTTCACAGGATATACAGTCATCATCTGTGACACGGACTTTATTTGCACTCACTTTTATGCCATAGTTTCTTAACATGTGAAGCAGTTGCTAATATGAGAATAATAAAGACACATGTAGTAATTCTTTTTTTCTCCTTCTTATTTCTGTGGGAATTCATCAAAACTAATTTTGGGT
>NW_009607601.1:10139-10763 GCF_000690535.1 Cariama cristata | reverse complement strand
TCCAAAATCTGTTCTCCTTCATCTAGTTCCACTCAGCAAAACCCGCAGTATTTCAGTAGCGGGGGGCTGCAAAAGTGATTTGTGTGGGAGGAGGCCATGAATTCCTCTGAGCCACTCACAGCTGCTTTCAGTCAGCTCTGAAAGCAATGTAAACAGCCCACTGCACATCAAAATCTCATCCAGCCAGAGAAGCACATGGCACCTCTGTTCAAATATTTCAGAAAGTGTGGCAGCTGCTTAGGGAATCATAAAATCACAGAATCATAGAATGGTTTGGTTGGAAGGGACCTTAAAGACCATCTAGGTCCAATTCTCCTGCCATGGGCAGGGACAACTTAGAATCATTATGGTTGGAAGAGACCTCATAGATCAACAAGTCCAGCCGTATACCTGATGCCACCATGCCCACTAAACCCACTAAACTTCCAATAGACCACGTTGCTCAAAGCCCCATCCAACCTGGCCTTGAACCCTTCCAGTGACGGGGCATCCACAGTTTCTCTGGGCAACCTGTGCCAGTGCCTCACCACCCTCACTGCGAAAAATTTCTTCCTTATATCTCATCTAAATCTTCCCTCTTCCAGTTTAAAGCCATTTCCCCTTGTCCTGTGACTCCATGTCCTC
>NW_009607601.1:0-9857 GCF_000690535.1 Cariama cristata | reverse complement strand
CACGCTGCTTTGGATGCAGCCCAGGATACGGTTGGCTTTCTGGACTGCCAGGGCACGTGGCTGGGTCATGTTGAGCTTCTCGTCAATCAGCACCCCCAAGTCCTTCTCCTCAGGGCTGATCTCGATCCATTCTCTGCCCAGCCTGCATTTGTGCTTGGGATTGCCCCGACCCAGGTGCAGGGCCTTGTACTTGGCCCTGTTGAACTTAATGAGGTCCACACAGGCCCACCTCTCGAGCCTGTCCAGGTTCCTCTGAATGGCATCCTTCCCTCCAGCGTGTTGACCACACCACACAGCTTGTTGTTGACAAACTTGCTGAGGGTGCACTCAATCCCACTGTCTGTCTCCAACAAAGACGAATGAGAAATGGAGGAGCCAGATAGGTAGAATGGAGGAGACAGGTGGAAGGAGCCACGGTTGGGTGCACGGCTGGAGAGTCCTTTTGGAAGGAGGTGCTTCATGCCAGGGCAGGAACATCTCTGAGGATGAATGCAGGCCATGAGAGACTTATGCTGGGGCAGCTAAACCCCTAAAGAGACTGTGCCCCATGGATGACACATACCAGAGCAGAGATGTCCCTGAAGAGACTGTGGCCTGCAGTCAACCCATGCCAGAGCACAGACATTCTTAAAGGGACTGCAGTCCATGGGCAACCTGAGAGGAGGAAAATAAGCAAGAAGGAAGGAGTGGCAGACAGAAACCATTACACACACAACACCAACCTCCTGTGCTGCTCATTGCCTAACCAAAGGGATTGGGATGGACTGAGTATAACCCGTAGTGAAAAAAAGCGGTTGACACTAAGAAGTGGAGAGGAGAGGTGCCAAGTTGGAATTCAGCCTGGAGTAGAGCAAGATGTGTCTCCCCATGTTTGTTTAATTGTTTATCTTTTCTTCTTTTTTCTCAATAATTAAATCACAAATTAAAAGTTTAATGAGCAATAAATTAAATTAAGTAAAATTCCCCAACTTGAGACACTTTTGCCTGCAACACTACCAAATAGAGAGTTAGTATAGCTGCAGGGAAGGTATGGACCCAAAGACCTGCCTTCTAGATTGTCTATGTGGGAGATTTAACTGGAAGGGTGCTAGAGGTCTTCACTACCCATAGCCTTTCCACTGGAGAGTTTTCATTGCTGATATGGAGTCAGGATAAAACCAAGTTATGTACATGGAGATGGAAGACTCAAAGCACTCTTGGCATCCACAGCTTAGAAATAAGCTAAGAAAGATGAGCACATCCAGAAGACAGTCAGACCAGCTACAGGAAGGAAGCATGGATAGCATAATTTAAAATAACCAGTGGCTACAAGACAGCTGCCAAAAATCAAGCCCCAGATGATTAAAAATGGGAAATTCAACATAATATACATCTTGCATTAAAAGTTCTCACATGGTTATATGTTTCGATGCTGAACCAACATTCTAGTCTATTTCTTTTTCATAATTAAAACCACAGATTTAATATTGTATTTCCACTTCCCTGCCACTATTGATATCGCAACTTACATTTTAACAGACCAAAAGTGTTTCACATTGAAAACAAACTCCTGTGACAGGATTCTCTCCTGTTTTCTGCTCCCTCCTATGTTTTGAACACAACTGAGCTGCCATGAATCCTTTCACCATTATCCTTTGACTACAGGTTCTCATAGCATATAGAAGTCCATGGATATCACGGGAGCTATGCTATAATGATTCACTTCAGTTGGGACACAACCACAAAGGAAAATGTCTTGGATTTCTTTTTACAATTGTCCTGATATATTATAAGCACAGAGAATGCTTTTCATAACAGAATGAGATATGCACTTAAAAGATTTATTAATTGGTTTATTTTTGTGTTCCAAGTGTGGATTAAAGGATTCTTTTGGTAAAGTGTCAGCTGAGCAAAATGTCTCACTGCTCTCAGTGTGACATTCAGATCAGATCCTGCTTGGTTTATCTTGCTAAATACATAGAATTCCCTGATGCTTTTTTACTGTAAACATGACTGGGTGTGAGAGAAATGCTGCTGGGTACCAGGGCAAAATTATACATGATGAGATATTGCCAAATCTCTTCTTATGACAAGGGTACATTTCTAGGGACAGGGATGGATTGAAGAGGCAGAAAGGAGGAGTAAGAACTGAAAGCCATCATGGAACCTGCTCTCTATACCCTGCCTTCCTGTTTTTCTCCGCTGAAATTCATACCTCTGCACAGAGAAAAGTTGTAAAAGCAAAAAAAGAGAAGGAAGGAGGGAAATACCTACTACTCTGTAGTGAGAATTAGCCATCAGTTCTGTAGCCAGCTGTAATTGTGACAACTGCTTTGTCCAAAACAAAGAGAACCATTTCCAGCACAGCCGTGAGCAGATGCCCAGAAGAAAGAAAGGTAGGTTGCAAACGTGCAGTGCACATGCTTCCTGATGTAGCATGCAACATTAGGGTGTTCACCTGGGGAACTCTGTTGAATAGCTGATGTGCCACATATTCAGTCCCAGTAACTTGCTCCTGTGCTCATACACTCAAAATTATTATCTGCTCCCCAAAAGTTTACAAGCTAAATGATAGAACAGTGCATGGTATGCAACCAGGAGTGTTACAACCACCATTTTTGTGGACGTGGCTCTGCCTCAAAAAAGAAAATCTGTACATTAAGGATTGCTGTACATCTCCCCATTCCTGCATCTCTATATGCAATTTGGAGGTTTTATTTCTTCTGAAGTGAGGGAAGATCTCTATTGCAAATTCCTCAGCAGACCAAAGCAGCTTCCTGTGAATTCTTGGCTTCTGTCATTAGACTGCTTCTCAGTACCTTAAGTAGCTCTGATAATAGCAGGTATTTCTACACTATATGTATACACACTTCTACAAGGCTCATAAATTAATATTCTTATATCAGAGAGTAAAACTATTATAGTATGGCTATAATTTGCTGTCTTGTTTACAATCTGATTAGTACTTGAAAATCAGCCTAACTCTAAACACTCAGATGCAGTCCTCTCTGAGACGAGGCTAGCAGAAACATGCCAAGAACATGAACCTCAAGGCTCTTGTATTAAAACACAGGAACCAATCCACCCTGGCAGGATCATGCTTAGCCCCACCCAGGAAGTTGTCCAAAGAAGGAGGAGGAAAAACACAGAAGAACATGATGGTGCAGCTGTGTCCTGTGGCTGTCTACACACATTCAACCGTCACGTCTTCATTCATGCCTCTTACCTCTATTTAACAATAGAAACCATGAATATAAGTACAAATGACTCTCAGCTCTTGAGAAATACATGAGTGGATGCCCTTCCCCTCAGGTAACATATAAATTGCCTACTCTGAAGAAAGATGTTTAAGGTGAACTGGTTTCATTGTTTCTAACCACTTGCCATTATTACACACCTCTTTTCATTTGAAAGCTATAGAAACATCCCGTTTTTCATACATTTCAGACAAAACATCTCTCTGACAGAGCTAGCTGAAAGGAGCCATCTTTCAGTATGACAGTGTAATAGTGTCTTTTCATCTCAAACAAACAGCTTCTGCTACAGAATAGTTGTGAATTCATAATAACTTCTCTGTACAAGAGCAGAGTCCTTTCAATTCTGCACATCACTGTTACTTGAACAGTGGATTCTTCAGTGTCAGAATTTAGAAAGTAACTCATAGATACAGTTGTCCAATAAATGTGATGCATTCATTTCTTCTGTACATTCTTCTGCTGAGATCTTAACAATAATTTATCATTGTTTTAAAACAAGCTAGAGGGCTGAGTTGACAGAAACACACATGCCAATTTTAATATTTGTACACGAGTAAACAGTGTCAGATACGGAGATTTCTAATAGTGAATGTGTACATCAGTGACAACACATAACATGTCAAATGTCTGGTATAACAAAAGAGCACCTGAAGCAAGACTTTCCTCTAAAGTTAATTTACAAATCCAGTGCCTATCAAATACAGTGAGCCCAGTTCTTATGATTTCAGTAGATGTTCAGTTAAAACTCAAATTAGGAGATCATATACTTGCCATCATTTGCAGAAACAGATAAGATATTAAAGACTTGTCTAACCTTAAGGTATTACGCCTCTATGATAGAAAGGGTGGTTTCATAATGGTTAATACAGATTTGTTCCCTATGGGATCACCCAATAGAACAGATTTCATCTGAGGACAAGATTTTGTATTTCTGCCAAATTAGTAAGAATATATATTACAATGTATTCACCTGCTCTTATTTTCGTTACAAATCAGTCACAGAATGGTTGAGGTTGGAGGGGACCTCTGGAGGTCATCTGGTCTAACCCCCCTGCTCAAATAAGGCCTGGCTCTGTCCTTTTTTCACCCTCCCTTCAGGTATTTATATACATTAATAAGATTTGCCTCCAGCCTTCTTTTCTTCAGGCTGAACAGTCCCAGTTCTCTCAGCCTTTTCTCATAGGAGAGATGCTCCAGTCCCTTCATCATCTTCATGGCCCTTTGCTGGACTCTTTCCAGTATGTCCGTATCTCTCTAGTACTGGGGAGCCCAGAACTGGACACAGTACTCCAGGTGTGGCCTCACCAGTGCTGACTAGAGAGAAAGAATCAACTCCCTCAACCTGCTGGAAACACCCTTCCTAACACAGCTCAGGATACCATTGGCCTTCTTGGCCACAAGAGCACATTGTTGGCTCGTGGTCAACCTGGTGCCCACCATAACCCCAAGATCCTTTTCTCTCAAGCTGCTTTCCAGCTGGGTGGTCCCCAGCATATATTAGTCCATGAAGTTGTTCTTCCCCAGGTGCAGGACTTTACACTTCCCTTGTTGAACTTCATGAGGTTCCTGTCAGCCCATTTGTCCAACCTGTCAAGGTCCCTCTAGCTGGTAGCATGACCCTTTGGCTTATCAGCCACTCCTTCCAGTTTTGTGTCATCAGCAAAATTGCTGAGGGTACACTCTACCCCATCATGCTGATCGTTAATGCAGATGTTAAACAGGACTGGACCCAGTATTAACCCCTGGGGTACAGCACGAGTCACTGGCCTCCAACTAGACTTTGTGATGCTGATTACTGCTCTCCAGGTGTGGCCATTCAGTCAGTTTTCAATCCATCCTGCTGTCTGCTTATCCAGCCCATACATCAACAGTATGTCTATGAGGATCTTATGGGAGACAGTGACAAAGGCTTCACTGAAGTCCACGTAGATAATATCCACTTCTCTCCCTTTGTCTACCAGGCCAGTCATTTCATCATAGAAGTTTATCAAGTTGGTCAGTGTCAGTTCTATACTAACTGCAAGAAGGGAGAGGAGTTGATCCTGAAGATAGGATCAAAAGAATAGTATATTTGCACTAACATAAAGTCTAAAGGGAAAAAGTTATCCCTTTAAAGTCTACTGACCACAATTGAGCCAGGAGAGCGACTTTACACCAGGTCAGTGTTTTGCAGTATATGGCCATAGCTGTTTTGGTCCAAGACTAACAGCTTAAAATTTAATTTAACAACTCATCATTTCACAGCCCAATTCATTTCATCAAGGACTATTCTAAGATTTCAACTAACAAGCAGTTTCTAGGACTAGAAATACAAGAGGAACTAAACAGATGACATTTAAAAGTAACACCCTAAAGAAAAAATTCTTCCTTCTTTACCCAAACATAGAATTGTTCCTCCTTTCAGCTATAAAAATGAGTTTAGCCTGAGGTCCAAGATACATAAGACAATCTTTCACCAGTGAAAATTTTCTGTACATGCTGCTTTAAAGACTGCTATCTCCTGTCTGTGCTGGGATAGAAAGATTATCTCTATACAGCTGAGAAAGAAAGGTTTCTGAGCTTTCTAATGGTACCCAGCACTCTCCACTGACCTTACCAAGTCTTAATCCAAAGGGATTTTTTCTGCAGGGATTACATGGAGGATTCTAATTTCCTGCAATTTTTTTTTTCCTTATTCTGTTGATTCTGTGCACTTTAATAATTATTTCATAGAACTTAGGGATAAATTCTATATTTTGCAAAATCCTAAGGATGTGCTTAATTTTAAACACCGTCAGTTGTGCTGTTGACTTTGAGAGCCACCTGCAAAGTTAAACATATCCATAAACATTTTCAGGACTGTAGGACCTGAAATAGCATATAGCAAATTTGCCAGTTATTTGTAAACATCTGCAAATGCATCTGCATCTAAACAAGGATGTATTTTTTGGAGGGTTGGAATATCTGGCACCTTTCAGTTAGGGCAAAACTTTGCCCTCACTAATGTCAGTGGGAGACTTGCAATCAAAGGAGTCAAAACTTTATATTTCTTGTTTAATTATCTGCATTTCTGAGTACCCAGCTCGTACCATAAACATGAACAAGAAACAGCATGTTATATACTCAGGAAGAAAAACATGAAATGGAGACCCTAATAAAAGAAAGGAAATAGCCACACTGGAATAATCTAATCGTAATTAATTTGCCACAATTGTTTGCATTGCAGCTGGGATACATCATTATCTCTACTTTCCTCATTTTAAGCCACTTTTGTCTGTTTTATCTCATGATTATACACCAGCTCTGTTCCTTCCTAATGTACAGGTGATTAGTTATTTCAGTGGATCAGTAAATTTCTAATTGTTTTCCTTCATGTAGTGGGTCAGCAAACTGAAGACCCAAACACAGACATGAAATATTCATTTTGGGTTGTTTTGGAATGGGTGTTACGAAGAAACAGTCTCAGACTCCTGTTTTGCCTGAAGTAACGATCCTTATTTAATTACACTGTTCAATCTGGCAAGATATTACTGCTAAATAGGAGATGGAGAAGATTCAGAAATAGTCAAAAAAACTCAAACAATTTGAGCACCTGTTAATCAAAACTAGAATGATGAGGGTGACATACTTTAAAAAATTGAAAAAAACAATTTTGCTAAGAATTTGATATGACCTAAACATTAGCTTCACTGACTCGCTGCACTGAACTCTCCCCTACAACATACATCTCAAAGTTCAGATCATTCCTCTGTGCTTTGCTCCACTGACTCCATTTCCTTGTTTCCATGATGGGAATGTGTTTTAAAAATAGCATTGTTTAGCCTTTAGCTAAGACAGCTTCAGATCACCACAACAGATGCTTTCCTGAGCCGATGAGGTGAATTCCCATCACATTTTTCAGCTGATGGCATTGTATTTCAGCTTCATTAAATGAAGTTTAAGTAGCGCGAGAAAAGCCATTCCTGGGCTATTTCATGCTCCATATAACCTTCAGTGTGCTGTTTTTCACCAGCATTGAGAGAGAAGGTGAGGGAGAAAGGAAGCTGCTGTCACCACAGGTAGCAGGGAATGGGAGTGCAGTCTACCAAGTAGCAGGTAGTAGTGCTAATAAGTCTGCAGGAAAAGCCGGAGAAAACCAAGCCCAAACAAATAAATGAATAATGTGGAACAGTGACTTAAAACAGCAAAAGTGACTGTGTGTGGCAGAGAGGTTACAGTACAGTGGGAGATAGTTTAAACAGGCATAGTGAATGCAAAAAATATTTAGAGAAAAAGAATTGTGATTGGATGTTTGGAAAGATATAAAAAAATAAGCTACAAAAGCCCCTCTACTGTTCTTGCTGTTGATATTGCTTTAATTTTTCTTCTGATACATGGAATATTGAACTTCCTAGACCTTACAAGCAATTTAGTAGCAACCTATTCTGAGATAAAACTATGAGCTAGCCAAATACAAGTATTTGTAAAAATAGCAAGTATCTAACATGACTGATTCAAAATAGAGAATACCAACAAAGAACAGATAAAAGCAAACAAAACCAACCCTATTCCCTTCTCTAAAGACATGGGAAATATGTAACAGTCAGCATAGTTTCCTTCAGGATTCTAACTTGCATTTTTAACTTTTCTGAGATGAAGGTGTTAGGCAGTGTCCAGTATTACATATTATAGCTGCTTGGACAACATGTTCTTCTCAAAGATGAATGTTCATTCTTTTGCCTAAAGACTGCGTCACACAGCGCATCTGTAAACATATATGGTGCTAAGATCTTTACTCTGCATAACATGCTCTCACTTGAAAAAAATGCTGCTGCTCCAAATCAGAACAAGATCTATGAAATGGAATTTATACAAATTTTTTCTCTGGAAAAATGGTACTCTCAAAATCTCTTTCACTTGCAGAGTGAAATGATTGCATTTCATGTTGTTTTGATTTTATTTATATGATTGAATAACATTGTGGCTATGAGTAGAGATTAATATACTCTACTATTATTATTTCATAACATTTTATTGTCTTTGTAAAATCATTAATGATGGCTTGTTACTTAATAATTGATGAGACACTACTTATGATTTTTAAAAGTACCTTACATTACAGTTAACTAAAGTATGTATTCAGCAAACTATGTCAATACCAGGAGTGCCAGTCAGGCAGCATTTAGAAGTCCAAGTTCAGGAGTGGAAAGCCTAGACTAACTACTTTGGGTACACACAAAACAGGTAAACTGCACAGTATTGAAGACAGTTCCCCAAACAGACCGTGTTGAAAGACTGATAAACTCATGAACAAGACCAGAAACTACCAAGCAGCAATAGTTTCCAAAGTTTTTAAAACTATAGTAATACATGAATTATTTGAGTTTTTTCCCTATTCATTCCTTAACTCCAATTCTGACCAGGAGGACAATTTTTTACTTGAATTCTGTTCTAAATCAGCATGGAAGAATATGGAAGAAGAGGCAGTAGAAGTGAAGGTATTTGGCTTGCATAACATCAAGTAACAGAAAAGGGAATAGTCAACTGCAGTTTACGTATAATCCTGGTATAATAACAGTTTGAAAGAAGAATCAGGCTCTGCAGATTTTTTTTGTCTGTTTGGATTTTTTGTTTTGTTTTCTTTTTTTATTGAGCATTCTTGATTATGAGACCTACAGGGAATAGATTACAATTTTATGTGTTCTCACGAAACAGTTACTTTTGAAACACAGTGATAGTCAGACATTGGCTGAAATCCTAGGAATATATCTGAGATTTTCTGCAACTTCCCCTCTGCTCTCCCAAACAGGACAGCAGCAGCAACATTCTCCTAAAGATGTCATGCCACCACAGGGTAGCCAAACATCAAGCTTCAACTTCCAATGCCAATAAGATGCTGTCTTCATTTTAAGTAAGAATCCTCAGGAACTCTGTTATCTGGACACACACAGACATTCAATCTGAGCAAGTCATCATAGACTCCTATGTCCTAACCCATGGTGAAAAACAGGTACTTTAACAAGGTGGTTTATCAAAGACAGTTGTCAACAATAAACTGGAGCATTGCAATGTTTCCCCTCCTGTTGTAGTAGAATTTAGGCAATTAGGTGGACTAGAAACTTAACATTTATGTGTCTGAAATTCAGTAAAAAGGTACTTCAACTGCAGCGACTCTTCAGTTCACTTTCTCATTCCTATGTCTGTAACTTCTTTATCCATTACCCTAGACAGTCTCTTGGCCTCCATACTCAGTGCCAGTGCTCTGTGGGCATTTCTTCTCCTTTCCTCAGCCTATCAAACATTTTTACTTACTTAAGGCTTAAAATACCTAGCGCATAATCTTCAAGTTAAAAGCTAGAGTATATTCACCTCCTTCATCCTCAGTGAGCCCATTTGTCCTACTTCAAATAACTCTGGAGCACAAGTAACAATGTTAACTCCTCAGCACATCAAGTCACTCATAAAAGAAAAAATTGCTAACCCACTCACCACTTCAATCAAAGTGAAAGATTATTCCTTTATTACCAATACTAAATTGCCACTGTGAAGTGTTCTCTCACATTCAAATGACGGACTGTTACTCGAAACAAAGTGTATTATAAAGAGGTGTGAAAAACAAATGTGAGAGAAATCACCCCGCAGCCCCCGGTGGGTGCAGCAGGA
>NW_009607600.1:6146-10038 GCF_000690535.1 Cariama cristata | reverse complement strand
AACCTGGTCTGGTGGAAGGAGTCCCTGCCTGTGGCAGAGGCATTGGAATCAGATGGTCTTTAAGGTTCCTTCCGACCAAACCATTCTATGATTCTGTGATGAACACTCACCCAGCTCTGAGCAAGCTGCAGCACAGGGACTGCCTGTATTATGTTCCTCAACATATGTCCCTGTTACAAATCTAGGTTCCAATATCCCCAAATGTAATCTTTAACTTCTATACTAGAATAAAAATACTAGTTCGTAATTTTTGCTAAGCAGCATGCTTTGTGACTTAACTTTTGTGAACAGCAAACGTAGTACATACAGAACAGTCACTTTAGCTCCTTCTCCTATCCGTTATTACAGAACTTCCACAACACTTGCAAGACTCCTAGTTTGAGGCAAGTGCATTTAACAGTAATTATCATAACTTTTAAGTGGTAAATTTCAATGTATGGTTGTAGATTAATAGTAGAAAAAACAACTTTTTTGTGGGTAATTTTTCAAAGGTGCAGCTGAGCTGACAACTATTACACAGAGAGCATCGTCTGCCATCAAGTGTAGTTTGACAGAGGTTACTTCAGAATGAAAAACAAAAAGACATTGTGTTGGTAATACCAAGACCATGGCAGTACGAAAGCACATAACTATACCTGCTCTCACAAGTTCAGCATTAACAGAATATTGTACTTACCAACAGCATTTTGCCTTCCTGAATGAGACAAAAAATCTTTTCCTTAATAAATAAAATAGATAAAGATTATTTTCTAAGCCATATGCCAAATGTCTTTATGCAAAAAAAAGGAGAAATCACAGAGTTTCGTTTGTGTCTGTCATGAATGCTGAAAGGTTTGTTCCTTTTAGGGAGAGAAAAACCCCTTTATCAATTAAATTTTGGCTAATTCATTAACATCTTACATAAAAAAGAAAGATATATTAAAGTATAATAGTGGACAGCAACTCAGACATTGTCTTTTCCTTCCAGTAAGGAATTTATATATAGAACTATTTTTAATTGACTAACAGTTAATAAATTTCTGAGGTTCAAAAGCAAATCTGTATAGTAGTAGTATATATTTTACCATATATCATCAGTTTTGCCTAGCTTTAGCAACATATATGATTAGACAAGCTGCATGTACCAGGGTCACACTGCTGTCAGTCAATGTCTTTTGTTGAAATCAGTTTTATATCAGCTACCATCTAGCCCTCTACTTCTAGCTGCTATTCCTGAATAAGCTGATTTCATTTAGAGCACTGTGTATTCTGAAGGTACTGAAAACAAGATACTGTTAATATTGTGGCTGGAAATAAGACAATAACATATACACTTTTCTCAATGTATATTTGGAATGATCTGTACAATTGCTGTACTTAATAAGAGCACACCACAGTATCTGAAACACATCTGGTTTTCCATACTTTGTTAATTCACATTTGTCCTGCACAGGAGTTAGTAGAGAGATGCCAGGCAAAGGAACTACCATCTAAAAAGACAGAGCTTGGTAGACGGCGATGGTCTGTCAGGAAAACACCTCTGTATTAGGAAAGCATGCAAACCATTTGCAGAAGGGCCACCGATGAAAGCACGAATCTGAAAAATAGGCCCAATTTTTAGAAGACATTTAGTGTCCAACAGTATTTGGTTTGGAAATTATTAATCTGGTATGTCGTGTTCAGTTGAAATAATCATTTGGTCTGTTGCAAAGACGAGGAGGAAGATGAAAAAGTGAATGATGTGTCCATTCAGATTGTTAACTTGAATCATTGAACTTGGATAAAGGAACAATTTAAATTCAATCAAAGAAAAAAAATCATAGGCTAAATGAATGAAGTAATTTAATATAGTGAAAGAAATAATGATGGAAATAAACTTATAGAAAATAAATGCCACAATGTAGAACTGAAAATTAAATGCTCAACCCCTGACCCAAGTGAGTCAAATACCTTGCACCAAGAGATGACCAGCCTTGTTCCACCTGGGTGCAAGTCTGGCTGTCAGCGTGTAGGAGAGACAGGTTTGGAGAACAGCTGGACTAACTGCTTGTGGTGCTTCCAGCTAACAACATCAGTGAGAAAAGAAAAATACGTTATTAATAATTTCACAGATTTTTTAAAGGCTCCAGTCAAAATCTCATCAAAGATACCGCTGCTGCATCTTGGAGCCAAATCCCAGTATGTGTTACACATCTTTACTTTTCATCCACTTAGCTACAAGAGGATAATAATTATTATCCACAGTATTTGATGGAGGCATTTAGATTTCATGAGTCATCAAAGTAAGGTGCACTACAATCCATTTAATGATTTCACAGGGCTGATAACAGACTTGGGGAAAAGATTAATTGAACTATACGGAGCATTTTACTAGATAGGCATCTCTTTGCAGAAATTAGGCACAACATCCAAAATTTACATATATCAACTCTGCTGTCAAACTCAAGACCAGAGACATTTTCTTGCAATCACAAGAACAATAAATAAACATAGCTTTGTTCAGCCAGCAGTACTACTTGCCTGACTGCTTGCCTGTCCCACATAGCTTTCTGTTGACAGTTAGCATTAGTCAAGGAAAAGAAAATAATTGCAATGGGTTAAAAAGAGTTAACTAATACACCTCCAGGAGGATGTTTCTAATGAGATCCTGCAAGGATCTGCTTCCAGTTTGTGGTTATTAAATATACTTCGTACTACAAATCTGCTGGTCTTGGGAAATCTAACGATGACAGGTCAGTTACACGTATCAACGTAAAGCAGTTTTGTAAGGTAAGCATATTTGAACAGTATATGTCTTACGAATCCAGATACGCATTTACACTTCTTGGAACAAAGCAAAACACAGCCAACTGGCTTTGATTACAATCAGCCTTTTGACTCAGCAATTTTAGCACATCCACACATACATTCATAAGACCCACAAACATTGCATACTAGAAGATAGTAAAGCATATGTGTAATGGTCTAAAAATATATCAGTTGTTAAGCTCGTGGGTTCCATTTCTTCTCTATGTTTTTGTTTGATTTCTCCGAGACTGTCCTATACAGACTGGATAAACCCCAAACGTGACTGGGGAGACAGTTCAGCTGCCTGAACACCCCCACCTGTGGAACCTACAGGGGACATGCAGAGGGGGTGACACCAGCAGGAGAGCTGCAGGGTTTTGGCCCAAAGGGCAGGTCTGTCGTTGCCTCGAGGTCAAACCCCAACACCCCTGAGCAGGATCGAGTGCAGGGATGGAGTGCACCCTCAGTCAGTTTGCAGACGACACCAAGCTGGGTGGGAGTGTTGATCTGCTGGAGGGCAGGAAGGCTCTGAGAGGGATCTGGACAGGCTGGATCGATGGGCTGAGGCCAACTGCATGAGATTCAACAAGATTCAGTGCCAGATCCTGCACTTGGGTCACAACAACCCCATGCAATGCTACAGGCTTGGGGATCAGTGGCTGGAAAGCTGCCCAGCAAAGAAAGACCTGGGGGTGTTGGTCGACGGCCGGCTGAACATGAGCCAGCAGTGTGCCCAGGTGGCCAAGGAGGCCAACAGCATCCTGGCCTGTATCAGAAATAGTGTGGTCAGCAGGACCAGGGCAGTGATCTGTACTTGGGCAGGGCCCTGTACTTGGCACCGGTGAGGCCGCACCTCGAGTGCTGTGTTCAGTTTTGGGCCCCTCACTACAAGAAAGACCTTGAGGTGCTGGAGCGAGTCCAGAGAAGGGCAACGAAGGTGTTGAAGGGTCTGGAGCACAAGTCTGATGGGGAGCGGCTGAGGGAGCTGGGGGGGGGTTGGTCTGGAGAAGAGGAGGCCGAGGGGAGACCTGATTGTTCTCTACAATGACCTGAAAGAAGGTTGTAGCAAGGCGGGGGTTGGTCTCTTCTCCCCGGTAACTAGCGATAGGACAAGAGGACACGATAT
>NW_009607600.1:0-6056 GCF_000690535.1 Cariama cristata | reverse complement strand
GTCACCAGCCCTGGATGCGTTTAAAAGGCGTGTAGGTGTGGTGCTTAGGGACATGGTTTAGTGATGGGCTTGGCCGTTCTAGGTTTACGGTTGGACTCAGTGATCTTAAAGGTCTTTTCCAAGCTAAACAACTCTATGATTCTATGATTCTATGATCAGGATCCCACTGCAGCAGAGAAATCTAGTGAAATTGCTCAGGAACTTCTTAAAAGTTTTGACTCTGACAAAGTATACTTATTATACTCAGATTCATAAGAGACATTTTGTCTATGGGACAGACACTTTTTTACCCTGAAATGTGCCTTCTGTAATGCAAATTGCATGCCCTATGAAAAATACTCATCTCTGGCAACAGCAATTGCAGACAAGCGTAACAATCTTAAGAACTGTGACATCCTTCAGCACTTACGGTAGCTCCTTGTTTCTCTATGTAGGCTTGACATATTCCCGATTTGTAAAATGGTATCTAAAAATTAAAAAAAAGAAAAATTCAAATGTCTGAAATTAAGGGGTGTTTTAGCAAATCATAAATTAAATTCTGTCCATCAGTGACTTTGCCTAAGAAAAACATGCTAAGGAATAGTTAAAGACAACACCATATCCTGTATATTAAATAATAACTAAAATTACTTCAGGCATTTGTCATAGTGTAATCTCATTTCCAGCTAAAGACACATTAACAAGCAAGCAAAAGAGTGCCCAAAACAAAATGGCAGAGCTCTGCCCCTGCTGCTGTCATTGTGAATTGGGTGGCATATTACCAGTTGAGTCCATTCTGTTCCAACAAAAGGTTCACCAACTGAAGAGGCCATTTCATCAAAAGAGTAGAAGACATAAGCTGTCATCTCCATTACTAATGCACAAAAATAAGTTTGCTTTAAATAACAGAATTCTACTTATCCTTGATCCTCAAACAAAACACTTCTTAGAGAAACATGCATGTACGTGTGAGGGATACACTTGACTCCTGGCCATGCTTTGGTCCAGGCTGACCAAGAAGCAATAGGCCTCACATCCTTAGGGTGAACTTGCCAGCTGGAAAGCCCCTGGCTCATGTACATAGGGTGAAAGTGTCTTGAAAAATATTTCGAAACCCAAAAGTACAGGATAACCGAAGTAGAGAACAAAATATCAGAGCTAAATTGAAGTCATGTGTCTTGTCTATACTATTGACTAGCAGCCAACTACTTCTTCCTGTAAATATTAAAATCAGGACAGGCCCAATTTGAGCTCTCCCTGAATGGCAGCTGGCCTGCACGCCAGGGGACTCTCCCCCTGAGCAGGGACGCCTGTCAAGGTTAGAGATTCCTTAACTGAGGCTAAGAGATCCTTCCCTACCCAAGGCCGAGAGATTCCTTACAGCGACAGATCCTCAGGAAGTGACTGATAGCATACTATGAAGCATGACTAATCCATGTAGCTACTCAGATATTATAAACATTGTATGGGTAATTCCATTAGACATCAACCATTGACCAAGTCTGAGGCTAAGACTGGATCCAGTTACACCTCAGCTCCAAAAAGGAGTTTAGAAAGCAATGGGGTGCACTCTGAACCGCGTGACTCCATGGGAGGTTCCTTTTTATTCTTCCTGCCTCCGGTCTCTGTATGAGTCATTCTAACTCAATTTTCCTCTATATGTTTCTTCCATGCAGTAATTAATAAGGTGAACCTTGCCATCAAACTTACTGAACCGTTTCAAACCACTGTTAAGACTTTGTTAAATTCCATCAAACTTACTGAACTCTGTCAAATTATTATTTTACCTCAATAAAACATATTGCTGCTTCTCTCTTTTGAGTGAGGTGCATTCCGCTCATCCGCAACAGTGTATAACTACATATACTTATTTACACAGTGATACTGACCGCCATTACAACTGAAATTTGATTTAGTGTTCCAATAACAGGTGCAGAAAGGATGTCTCGATGCAGGAATAGTAACTGTCTATTAAAAAAACAAAGTTAGAAAAAAAATTCAAGAATAATTTTCCATACTTGATTTTCTCAGCTTAAATTTAGTTTCCTCACCTTCTGCAAACATAATACATTCCACTTTCAGTCGGTTACCAGTGGTTCAGACTAGGCCAGGTTACTGGCTCTTAACCCACACACGGTGGTCTAAGACAAAGAGTACAGGCCTTTGGCACCTGCTCAGAACCCTCCCAAACTGTTTATTTTGGCAGAATTTCTCATTTCTCCCCTTTCCTATTAAAGGGAATGACATGATGCTTGGTGAACACTAAGGAGCGTACATATGCTTTCCAAGTATTCTTTTCACTTAGTCTCAATCTACATAAAGCATTCCAACTTTGCAAGTGAACACAGATTAATTTTAACTATTTATTAATTTGAAGCAGGTGGCCTGGCTAGTTTTAGCTGATGACATTTAAAACACAATAGAAATGTGGTTTTTTTTTTCCCCAATAGCCAGCAAGTCCCCCACCAAAAAAACACCCCACTATTTTGAACAATATTATACTATTTGCTGCTGATAAAAATTTTGCTGATTTTATTACAGTTAATTCTAGTACTGCTAATAAAATCTTCGAATAACAACCACCAACAGCTTCTGAAAATAATAACCCTCAAAATTCTTTACCTGCAAATCATTATCTGTGTACTCCTTGTCTCAGTTTCTGGTATCTGAGAACTCAGCGTTACTGTAGTGGCACAGAGTTTTTGTAGCTCCGGCAGACTGACAAAGAACAGAGACTGGTGCCTGGTGTCAGTCATGTTGGGTCTTAAAAAGAAAAATTTTAATTCATTTTTATAAGGCAGATATTTGTTTACAGAATTTTATAAGTATACGATATCAGGTAAATGAATAATCAATCATTTTCTGATTAAGATTAGGTAGGCAATATAACATAATTTGGTCAACTAAAAGACAGCTCAATATACTTTTGCTATAAATTATGCATTATACTTGAAAAAAAAATTATTTACAAGAGTCAAAATATTCAGAGTAAAGACAAGGACAAAAGCATCCTTTCCATCTTCTTCTCAGTCTACGCTGGGGCTGGAATCTATCTGGGATCCAAGAGCTAAGGAATCCCTCTGTGATGTAGGTCCCCTCCTGTCTGGCAAGAAAAATTAAATCCCAGAATTCTCAGAAGCTCAACAGAGATCTCTCCTCACTAAGTCATATAAAGACCATGGCCGGCCTGTGGAAGAGAGAGATCTCTCCTCACTAAGTCATATAAAGATGATGGCCGGCCTGTGGAAGAGGATGAAACCCACAGAAACACAGAGGCACACTGGAAATCTTTTCCTTTTTCCCCACACCAGGCTCCCTTCCTAGTGGTAGAGGGAACCTGTGTGCTCCCTGCTTAAATCCATCTCTCTTCTCAAGCGACAGGTGAACACCGTATCCTAACCTACGCAGAACCGAGAACAGTCTTACACTGGGCTGAAAGCTGTACTAATCCAGAGTCGCCTTCAGCTATATGATTAATAATGAACACAGACAGTTTGGTCTCCCACTCTTGCTCTCCAAGGAGAAATGTATGAAGAACAGCATTTTCACTTGGGAATTTTTAGTAAGTATGCTCCTACATACTTATCAAAAGATGAAGAAAACGTAGCTGGTACCTGGAGCAGAATGTGATTAGACATATAGTGGTTCTACCAAAGCTGTCTCTCACATCCTGTGCTTTGCCTTATAATAGAAATTAGTGACTATGTTTTGTGTTCAAGAGTATGAGGCAGATTTAGGCTCAGGTCACAATCATTATCTTGAAGTGTACGTGACCTGATACCTCACACAACGCTGGAATACAGAGTACGTGTATGTTCACCGCCATACCGCTGAGCCAACGGGCTGCAACTCATCATCTTTGGAACTTTCTAAAAAGCACCAAATAGAAGAACCAAAAGAATCAGAATTTCAGACTGAGAATGTCATCCTTTGATGCAGTACTAACGAATTTCATGTGAGTGGGAGTAATATGAAGTTACGGCTGTTACCTGGCCTCTTGGATGCCTGTTGTACGCTCCTACGTATTACAGCACAGGCCAGTCTCAGCATAAAGGAACTAGAATGTTTATGACAAAAAAGAACACCGAACATTTCATTATTTAAAGAAAATTCACCTTTTAGCTACAGCACCTTTCTCAATCAAAGTGTTTCAAAGAAAAACAGGCTGGTAGAAAGTCTGCTTGTTAAAAAAGCCAGGAACAAACACTGCACAGCAGAAAAAGCTGGTTTAATAGTTCTCCTCCCTGCAAATCCCAAAATCCTTTTGGGAAATGGTCTTACCAGCGCCGTGAAGATAGCAATAAATATTTTGTTTCCTAATTTTATGCAGGCACCAGGTATTCACCTGAAAAGGAATTTTGCAAATTGTGATCAAAAAAATTATGAACTGCAAACATTTTTTGAGGAACAATGTCAAAGATAACTTTACTATTCTGATTTTGCTTTGCCTTGCTTACAGTGTAGCACATTAAAAAGATTAACCTCAGTCATATCCTAGAAAAATCACAAGGTCAGTGTTTCATAACTGTAATTTAAAAGAAAATAACATGTTTCCTTGTTTCTTACCCTTAAAGGAAAACACATTTCAAGTTTTTTCTAGCAATCATGAAAAGTAGATTTATTTTTTTTTTAAAAAGCCAGCCAAGACTATCACTTCATCAGAGAACTCCAAAGGCTACAGCTTAAGGGAAAGGACCTTTTTAAACAAACGAGAAAAAAAAATCTTGTCCATTTGCAAACACAGAAAAGAAGGGCTGTGTCCTCCGCTTTCATAATGTTTAAAAGAATCCTAAATGGCCAAATGGGGATTTTTGTGGCCAAGATGTTGTAAAACACATGCTGCAACGCTCCAGCGATCCGCTTGCTGTTTGAGGTAAATTCCCCTGTGGGGACCACTGGCTGTACTCAGTGTAAGTTAAATCTTCCCAGTCATCTTAAAAGCTAATGGGACCGAGCGCTTGCAAATGGCTTCTCCCTTCAGGGGAGAGGATAAAGAGAGAAGTGCTAGTTAAGATAGAACTACCTGTTATAAATCATAGGAAATAAACCCAACTGCCTTCCGTACAAGTAGGAGAACTTAATGTGTATGGGAGAAATTACATCTTTAGATGCCGATGATCACAACACGTGAACTTGAAGCCACCACAGAATTGCTGCTAAGCTGAACAGGACATCAGCCAGGGAATGGCTGTTGCCGGTTTTCTGTCAAAACAGACAAGTAAATCACAGAGCTCGGCAGCAATATTTGTTATTCTCAGTAACGACGTGGAAGATGGAATGAAGAGCCTCCTTATTAAAGCGAAGAACGACACCAAGCTGTGAGGGACAGTAGCTACTCGTCCCATTAGGCTGCCTGTAATGAACTAGAGATGGGATCTGAAGATCGTGGTGGTATTCAGCGAGGAAGTATGAAGCTGGCCTGCGTGCAGATAACCCACGGCACCCGCACAGGGTACAAAACAACTACCTGAGCACCAGCTTTGAGGAAAAGTGAGACAGGTCATGCTAGGGAAATTTTACGTCACTGAAGTTATGCTGTAAACAAACCTCATAAAAAAACCCAGCCTGTAATCACTCTGAAGCACATACATGGGGTTGTTGCTGTTGAGACACCTAAGTGGCGTACGGGCACGACCCAGCAGCTGTTGGGCTGCCATCACGGGGATGGGGGCACCCATTCTGGCCCAATAAGCAGAGCAAGCCATCAAACACATCTGAGACCAGAGCGAAAAAACTGGGTTTCAGCTTAAACAAAACTGAGTGCAAAAAGAGTGATGGGGGGTCGAAAGGGTATCGCTATGAGAAAGGGCAGGTGGTGCTCCCTGGGCCCTCAGCCCAGCCGGCAGCAAGGCAAGTGGGCGATCAGAAGAAAGCCTTGGCTCAAGGCCCGCGGGAGAGACCTCTGAAGGCAGGGCGAGGGGCTCCTGCACCGCCGGGAGGTTTCGGGGGGCTGTAAGGAAGCCCCTCTGGCAGGGAGGCTCCTCAAGCCGCCTCCACCGGGCTCCCTCAGGCGCTACGCGGGGCGACGAGGCAGCCGCGCGCCTCCCGCCTTCGGCGCGAGGAACCGCTGGGGGAGG
>NW_009607599.1:83384-90757 GCF_000690535.1 Cariama cristata | reverse complement strand
TTATATATAATCAATATAATGTTTTGAAAAGTGCAAAAATAGTGATTTTTTTCTTTTATAATTATACTTTAATGATTTTTTTGTAAATGTTAAATGAATCATCTCAATAATATGTGACTTTAGAGGAAATGTTAAAATATTTAAAAGCTTAATATACCGGGGTAATTTCTGATTGATAAGTCATAGAAGCAAAACACTGAGAGTAGACCCCAACACAGCCAAGGGCAGTACTTCTACATCACTTACACCATACTCACATCCAGAGTATCTTGCCTGTCACCCAGGGCAACTTCATCTATAAAAGCATCCTGCCTTGCTTTGCATCCTTTGAGTTGGAAAAAATTTCCCTCACAGCTTGGGCACAGAAACAGAGCTCTTTACATAGTACTCTATTCCACGGTTGCTTGTGGTGCCATTGGCAGTGATTGAAGTGCACTCTGACATCTTCATTAGATGGTAGTAAAAATTCTGGTGGCCAGAAGGATTAAAACAAGTCCTATTTTTCATTTGGACAGCAAATAAGATGACCAATATTTCTAATTCAGTTATTATGATAGGTTTATTTATGCCTCTGCATTCTTACATTGGTAATATACTGTAATAAAGATTGAACTGATATATGCCAAATACTTGAGCTCAGATAGCCCGCTGAGGGAGTCATTCCTTTCCAGGAAAGGGCCAACAGAAGAGGGATTCTGCATTGCATTTCATGGGAGAAATTGTTGTCAAGTCTAGAAGAATGCACAGGAAAACATTTTTCTAGTTTTCCTTCCGCAGACGTTTTTGCTGTAAGAGATGCTCTTTCCAATAGCCCTAGATTTCCTCAAGCACAAAGTTAAAGCATTTACTATGAGTCTAACCCTTGGATCACTTCTTTTTTATTATTCTTTTGTTCTTTTTTCACCAGGTTCGATTCTATTTACATCAAACGTTTTCCAACTAAACTGAAAGCTTGAAGGTAAATGGGTAACAACACTTTATTGAGTCAGTTACCTGAAGACAATTCCAGAGCAACTCATACAGTCGGAGACCAGAGACACTGCACTGATGCCAAAGGGGACTGTTAAAGTCACCTAGCCTGACCTCTTACACATCACATTAATAAAATAAACTACAAAAAAGCCAGAAATTCTTCTAAAAAGGCAGTAAACAAGTAAGAAGACATATATATGCAAAGCAGAGAGTACCTCAGAGGGACATGTTTAACAGTGATAAAAGGTGTGCATATTTCTATACCCCAGTACCTCATTAATACTATGAAGGTATTCATAGACTCAATTTTTTTTAGAGAAGATCATATGAACTCATTAAAGATGACACAAGAACTGATAAGGAAAAATTTTAATCAGGATTTGCTAGATATAGCAATAAAGGAAGAATTTGAGTAAGTTTTTTATTTCTCTCTGAAGCTTACAGCTATAAGGAAACCAATTACAATCAAATGCAAAAAAAAAAAAAATCCAAACCAAACAAAATCCCAAAAAACAACAAACCAAACAAAACCCAATTGTCAGATATTCCATATCCAAAGTATCCAAAGTAGAGAATCAGTAGCTGTGTCATGTTATACAACCATAAAATAAAACAAGAAAATAAGGAGATGTCCCTACAGTGAAGGACATTCAGTGCACAAAATGCATTTCCCAATGTGCTTCATCTTGGAGGGAAGCATCTTCTACAGGAAGCAATAGATGAACTCTCTTATTTAGATGCAGACTGAAAAGATTTGGGGATTATGCTGAAGAAGATAACTAGCATTGCCTGTGATAGAATCAGAATGGGCATTTACAATCTAGATCAGAAAATAAAAGTTTGGTATTTACTTGATTATATATACAACATGGCAAAATTCTTGCATACATTTGGTTATAAAGTTCACCAGTGAATTCCTTAAATAAATCTTTCCCTCTCATAGGAAACTACTAATACTAAGAAAAGTTTTTCTTCTCCTTACAGAAGACATAAGAGATTGTTTTCAGTTCACCAGCTGGTGATTCCTGTAACACAGAGGGACATACAAATCCAAAATATTTCTGTAAACTGTAACACTTAAATTTTGCATTCAGTCAACATTAAGAGTTATTACTATTCATCCACGATCCATGCAGGTGATGTTTGAGTGTTACAGGAAATTCACAGATAGCAAATAGAAGGCACTAAAGTAAAAAGTCATTTCACTCGATTTCAAAAGCAAATACATACTTACAGGTAAACATTTCACAGTCTGTTCAAATCTACAGGAGGCAAAATGAGCTGACAAACCTTTCCTTCCTCACACTGTTATTTTTCAATAGATGGAAAAGATTCTGAGTGGCTCCCCTAGACATTTGTCAGGAGTGATCCTGGAACAGATCCCAGCAAACCTTCAACAAAGATGAAGGTGTTGGAGTCTGCATGCAAAATCAAGGACTTAGTCATAAACACATTACAGTGGGTGGCTGCACAAGGACAGCGTTTGTACGAGGAGTATAAATAAATAGTGGGGCAGCCATGTTCTCTCTTGAACCATGTAACAGGTGTTTTGATAGAATTATGGTGGCAAAAGACAAGAAGGGAAGTATAGTGACTTCTGTGCTGCTACGGCTAGAAGATGAAAATGTGCATTTCCTGCAGAAACAACACCACATCAACTGTGTGACTTTCATCACTGGCTTTTTGTAATCTTACAATGACTTTAAGTTCATTATTTTCTATGCGCAGTACTTTATATAGTGTTACATGTAACATCTCCATTGTATTTTTGTCTTTTAAAGCCACATACTAATCAACTTAATATGTATGATATCACCAGGCAGACTTCCCATTAAATAAGGCCATTTGGAGGGTTTTAATACATGTCTTTATCACTTGGTGTCTGGTTCTTAACTGCACATAATATTTCTTTGCACAGATTACCCCAGTATTGATGTAAGTTAGCAGCACAAACTATAATTAAAGTAAAAGGCATAGGGCATTGAAATTAAGCTTGCTTTGAGACAAAATACTACATCCAGCTTAACTAAGTACCCATGCCAACAACCCCTGCAGGTAGCAGTGGTAGTCCAAGAGAGACAAAATAAGTGCTTACAGCTTGCACTTCAGCTTAGGCATTCTGAAATGCTAAGGACATTATCTGAAACCTTCCGGTGATTCACGGAATTGAGTTTTACTCTCTGCAGACTGTATACCGTAATTTGCATACCATTCATATGCTAGCCTGTAATATTTCTTTTAATGGGAAAGAATATCTTTTGGGACATATACAGCAGACATATGTTATCATTTCTTCCCCAGGTCTGAAAAACAGCGACCTTAGCACTGAGTATAACAGATGTAGTACCATTATAATGTACTTTAAACTCCTGTCTTTATTTTAATGATGCCCTATTTTTAATGATGTTTTTTCAGAGACAGAGGAGATACCTGATTTTTCCCTAGACCTGTAGTGATCACTGAAGATTCCTGGACCTTCAACTTCTATCAATATTGAATGAGCGATTGAAGACAGAAGTCTGAAAAAGCCATGCAAATGGTCAATGGTAACTGACTACAAGGTGGAAGAAAAAAAAAAAATAAATAATGTGGTATATCATAAATTTACAGAGTTAGAAGTTTTCATCAATTTCCCCAAAGGATTATTTTGTAGTTCTAAAAGAGAAGAAAAGTTATCTCAATGGCAGAAGCTAGAGGCAGCTTGGAACTGGGTGAACTGTATTCAGAGTTTGATCATTACGAGAGTAAGTATTTTGCAGACAGGAAAGGGGGGGGGGGAAATCCCTTAAATTAGCTTTTTGGACATAAAGATTTTGAGCTGTTTGCTTCAGCTGGAAATGCTTTAATACTATGCCTTCTGATATAACAGGTAAAAAAGTCACCCAGTAAGCATGAAATTCAGGTTCAAATAACCTCACTGTCAACTGCAATGGCTTTGAAATCAAGTTGTAGAAAGTAGGATATGACTGACCTTAGAGATAATCTCCCCCTCTCAATCTTTGAGTGGGTTGGTCCTAACTTTTCAGACTGATTGATCTGAAATGATTTAAAAGATGTTTACCACATCTCTAACAAATGTTCCAAACACTACAAGACATAAAAGGAAATGTGTCTCCTTTCCTGCTTCATGAATTGTTCCTAAAACCCTTTGTGAATCAGACCTTTACATTTGTTCAAAGTAACTAAAAGCTTCATTTACCTCAAATAAAGTTTCCCCTTTGATGAAAATCCTTAAGCTTCTTGATCTTTGAGCTGATCCACAACCAGCACACATACACACACCCCACTCTGTCTTTCTTCAGCTGCTATAGCAAAACATTCATTCACTGCAGTTTTTCAGTTGAAAATGAGCAACCTTTGTACTAATATCAGAAAGGACAAAACACAAGTCACTTCAGCACCCACAACACCCAAACCTTGCTTTAACTGCACACATCTCTTGAAAAAGAATTGAGAACTGCTATTTTGCCTTGAATCAATCAGTCCTGTGAAAGGAGAGGCAGAAAGGACTTCCAAATAGGCCCCAGTCATACAAGTGTTGGAGCAATCATACTTTTCACCCTAATTTTCTCAATTTTATTCAAGATGAATAAATAATTCATAGAGATGGCAACACCAGACACCCAGTGAATGCAAAAATACAACATATATGCTTCTCTGGAGATGCACTAGAACAAAACCTATGATGAAGTCCAATATTAGCTTTAAGATAAAAACAGTCTATTTCCATTGGCAGCATAAATACATATGGTATTGTATATATACTTGATACTAACAAATTTCTGTTAGAGCGAGTTCTATCGGTGACTATATTCCCTTGCTAATTTGGATGATTAAGCGCCTCTTGCTTCAGTGACATTTGCCTTGACAAGCCTAAGGAAGAACAACTGTGTAAGCAGCAGAGAACAAAGAACAACTCCTTTCTCACTATTGTGACAGTCTTCATGGGAATAGAAAAAATTAAGGCTATCAGTAGAAATGAATTACTGTTGAGAGTTTTCCATTCTCACCCTGGGATGCAGGGACTACAGGTCACTTCTTCTACTCTCCTCTTCCTATAAAGATAAACTAAATTGATTGACTTATCCTGACATGGGGTGAAAAAGTCTTGGCCACAAAGTAGAGGAAACCGACCCGGCAGAAAAATCCACCTTATTCATTAGTTAAAATTTTCTTTACAAATATGTAATTTCCAGCACCAAGAAGTCAGATTAATTACAAAAACTATCATACCTGTGCTACAAACAGGTAAATCATCTGATCTGATAAATCAACAGATGTTAGTTGTTGCATACATTTTACTAAAAGTATATTTCAAAAGAGCAATATTCCTGAGAAATCTATCTTACCACCAGAGCTTTTATAAGAAAATGCAATGTAAAGAAACATCATGTAATCCTATCTGCTCGACTATATATCTTTCACAGGATGAGCTGTTCTGAAATTAGACTGCCTTTAAGTAGATTCAAGTGTTTTTTTCAGCATGCTTCTTTTTCATATATACCATAGGTCTACAAGCAGGACATAGGATATCATTGTGATCTATACTACCCCTGCCTCTCATGGTAAATAGCAGTCATAACTCTTCTTCAGTCAGGGAGAAGAGGAGGACTTTTGCTGAAAATTGAGAGGTTTTGGTATTTCTAGCATTTATCTTATTTTCCTCAAATCCAGCTATGACTCCTTTTTTTTCCCTTACATTACCACATTTCCTCTAGAAGAGTATGACAAAAGGGCCACTATTCATGTAAATTAAACAGCAGCTTATTCTGATTCATAATGGTAGTCAAACAAACGTTATGAGATAGGATATTATCCCAGCCTACAGGCCTCACAGGCTCACATACATAAAAACAGGCACTGATAGTATCTCTGGAAGTCATGGGGCCAAGCAACAGCCTTCAGAAGTACTTCCAGAGACCTTAGTGGGCTTTGATACAGTCCCATGGGCCCTCACTTGTATCTCCTTAGTAAGGAAAGCCAAAGCCTTAATATCTGCTGGCACGTATCTCAACAAAGAGCATTCCTGAAGGTAGCACTGATTTACGAGGAAAAGCCTCACTGCCCTTAGTGATACCACATCAAGCACCAAGTGTTTGCACTGGGGTTCTAAAGCAACTCATTGTTTTTCCTTTTATTCTTACATGAGTGTAACTTTCAGACTTTGAAACTATTAAACATTTAAAAGTCCCAAGTAGATTATTAGAAGCTCACATTTGAACTTTACCAAACCAGCAGTAGCTGATGCATCTCCAAATGTTAACAGTGTAAATATTCACACATACAAAAACAAATTTCTGGTCACTTGAAGCAGCAATTTTAATAAAATCTCCTGACAAATAATTAAACATTAGAGCACTTTAGCATTCTTTGGTTTGCATTTTTTTCATAATAATGATTGAGGACTAGTCTGCAACACTTTTCATGTCAGTAGTTCTAACATCTACCTATAAATAACAGTTATGGTGTGAACGTGGCTCTAAAAGTGTAATGTGGATTGCGTATAAATTAACGGAAAGACTCTTCCAGTTCTCATTTGGAGACACAGTTAAAGCCTCATCACTAGAATAATATGTTTCACCACATGTTCTAAGAAAGTACTCATGTAGCCCAGGACACGTTATTTACAAGAAAAGAGAATATCGCTAGTGCTAAAACTTTATTCTCCTTAGTGTGTAATAGTTCTCACCCCTGTTTGGGATAACCTCTGAAATGGCCCGATAAAGGAAGGACTGTTGACACAAATAGCTTTTCACTGGCTCCGAAGGAGATGAAATAGGTTTTAATGGTGTGCTGAATAAAATCCTTATATATAAATAGTAACTTTATTTTAGAATTCTGAAAAGGAAGCAGAGAAGACAATGGTCTACTTGTGGGAGCTGCTGAGCAAATCTTCAAAGTAGCTGAAGACCATACTATCCACGGATTAAGTTACTGGGCTGCCATAGCTTCCAGCATCCACAAAAATGGGACAAAGTATATGATCAAACAGAAACTATAACACACCTCTTCTTCCTTCACCACACCACTTTGCCTCTTTCCATGCCTCCTTACTTGTGAAAAAAGCAAACAGGTACTCAGGAGTCAACATAAAATTATAACTTCACTGATCAGTGCTTCCTTAGAAGGCATTAAAAAAAACCCACCTATTTATGAGTAGAACGAAACACACAGAAACATCCTAAAAGTTCTAAAATACAATTCACTGGTTTGTGAAGACAAAAAGAAGTCTGTGTTAAATAAAGCTTCATGAATGATTCACAAGGCCCAGAATTCCCTGTATTTCCAGCAGTGTTCTCAAGCCAGTTTAATATTTCTAGGTAAATAATTCATGCTACTTTCGTTTCTAGGAATAATGCATTCTCAGAAATGCTGGTTGCACAGTATGCTGGGCTCTTTCC
>NW_009607599.1:0-83353 GCF_000690535.1 Cariama cristata | reverse complement strand
TGGACTTTCAGGCTGTGCACTCTGAAAGTACATGACTTAATTCCACTACCAGAAGTGATCATCACCTTTTTTTGAGTACAAACAGAGAAGAATGAATAATGACCAAGCCTTTCTGACATAGCTTCAGCTATAATATATGAAAATGGCCATGAATGTGGAAAAGTAAAGTTCGTATCTGTACATTAGATACATAATCACCACAAAACGATGGAGTATTTCTTTATAGTGATAGTGAAAACTGAACACTCAATATTTCAAAGGATAGTCCCACTATAATGAGGAACAGCACAGGAAGATTTGAAATGACATCTGTGTTAAGAATGGTCTCCTATGTATAGGCTTACCTCTTATACTTTGCAAGGGTACAGTTTGCAAGCACTGATGCTCATCTTCTAAAAAAATGTCTTTATATATGCCACTTTCTGACTTGCTACAGGGAACGCAGTTATTTTACAAAGATTATTATTTAGCAGGTTTTTACTTTCATTCTTAAAAAGATCTTCCTATATAAGATAATATAGTACCGTTGTATCCTACAGCATACTAGTTGTGATAGAGCTGTAAAAAATCAGTTACAAGCTTATAGCTATTAAAACAGCCAATTTTACGACATTAAAAAGGTAACATAGTTTTACGCATGGATTCTTAAGTATAATTATCATGCGCAGGTTCAGCTACTAGAACAAGCAGGGAAGAATACCTTTTCTCAGTTATCTGCAGAATTATCTTTATCTCCCAAAAAACAGTGGGAGACTTGAAATCTCAGGGTCTTATAATGGGAGCAGGTTTGGGCCGTCATGCATACCAGCGATTACCCCAATCACTGCAGTGATTTATACCAGTGCTGTAACATGGAAGAGTAAGGAACTGTGGTGTTTCTTGCTATTTGTTTCCAGAAGAGCACAGCAGTTGCTCACAATGACTACTCTGTTATGTTTCTCCCTACTAGTTTTATGTCACAAAACTAAAATGCAAAATCATTATGATCCATCCATGATAATGCTTGCAGAACTACAGCGTGCTTGCATAAAGCAGCTATTATGTCACTCAAACGTGCATGACATCCCAAACTGGGAGGGAATACAACTGTTCTGAACACAATTGAAATCCTGTTCACTCTGATCAACAGGAATAAGTGGGCTGAGATCAATTACACAAAGCTCAGCAACAAGCAGTAATATTAGTATCACAGTGACCAAGTGCACACATAGAAATAGGAAAACTTTGAGGTGGGAGCTCAAGTTGAAGGCTAAGTTTTATTATTTGAGAAGCAATCCAAGCAGAGACAAAGAGAAAAGTAATTTTCAATAATATTTAATACATATGTGCAGAAGGAAATACTACCTAGACATTATCTATTTATTCAATAATTGCTAATCTTCTTGAAGAACAGTCTATTAATCACATATTTTATTGCTGTCAGCTTTGTGTGCAGAGTTGTCATGAGTAATAAATAATTTACTGTATTAGCACCAGAGGCTCAAAAAAATACAGTAAATTCCTTTCTTCCCAATATGTGTATCTCCTACAATTTTATGCCTCATTCTGTATCAGTTGCCCCCCAAATGATGTATTCCAAGCTTGAAAAGGGAAAGGGCATGAGTTATCAGGGCATGCTTCACTACTAAATATTAATCACTTAGTCTGTCACTGGCAGTGAAATCTACTTTATCATCACTAGTGGTGATATTCTTTGATTCTGACAGGAGCCATTGAGACAGACTTACAACAGCAACCAACAGAAGAACGAAACAGAGTCTTCAGCATTTGGAACTGGTTTCAATGCTATGGTAATTTCAGCTAACCAACAAAGTGATTCAAGTTGAAGCTCAATATAGTTATTTATTTGACTTTGGATTTCTTAAAAGTAAGTGTAAACATCTTTGCTTCCAAATATTTCTGTAACTGACAGGTTTAAAGCTCTAGATTCTGTCATATTTAAATGTCTATGATAGTATAAGGTGACGATCTGATGTTATTAGTTCCGCTGACATTTAAGAACTTTTCCAGTCATAGTTTAAAAAAATCCCTCCCTCTGCCAACTTAAAAATAAAGGTACAAAGATAAAAATAAATTACAGAATTAGAGCAGTGATATAATTCACTATAATGCTATCATTAACTTAATTGACACTATGCAAATTTGCATTAGCTCTGTATATGCCTTTTATTTATAGGCTTTTTAAAGATACAAACAGTAACCACGCCAGAATAAAACATGAAGTTTGAGTGGATTTAATCAATCAATTAAAACTACAAGATGTACTTTAAAAAAAGAACCAGGTGAAAAATTGCCCGTACCTTCCTTTGAAATACAGATGATGATTACCTGGGTGCTAGGTGCTGCCACAAATGCTATGCAGAATTTATAAGTATCCTTTAAATACAGTTTAAGCAGTGCTTTTGTTGGTTGCCTAATTCCTCTAAAAGTGAATTTCACTCCTTAGAGTAGAACATTTTCTAAGCAGTGCTGCTAAATTCTCATGTTCATGTCTCAGCTCAGTCATACCTATAGGTACTTCTTGTCTTTGACAATTGTTACTTCCTTCCAAGAGGCAAGCCTACATAACCCCATCTCTTCAGCACGCAACACCACATAAGAGGGAGAAGTTTGCAACCAGGAAGTTTCCAAGAATCAGATTTCAGCCTGCTCTCTATACATTGCAGACTGATATTAGAACTGAATTCCAATTTTAAATAACGTATTATACCAACTGTGGGAATTCTTGATCTCTGTTAAGATGTCCACTCTCATCTTTAAAGTCCAGCACTAAGTCTGAACAAAGATTTTCACATGCCAGTACAACACCAGAGTCTACCACAGATGGAAGTGTTCGGGGGGTTTTTCCACTTTCTTTAGAAACCTGCAGTCTTCAAGAGAGTATCGCTAATCCATGCTGTGTTTCCAGCTCTCAGACAGTGCACTAGGTCTCAAGGTTAATTGACAAAACCAAGAGATCCATGAGGAACAACATATCTGCAAAAGTGAAAGATGAAAAGGTGCTTTCCTCTCAGCAGCATTAGGAGCAATAACATGATCTTTCAGCCAAGCAGCCGTTAGAGTTCCAGTGTACTCATTGACAAGTGACCACACTTTTTTTGTGGTTTGACTAGTGTCCACAGCCACCTTTATACCAGCTGCTTACTATTACTGCAATACTTCAGCAGACAAATAACCAGAAATTGGGCCTAAACAGAAATACATTCTATATGGCTGTTATGATTTAAGGAAAAAAAAAAGAAATCATTCTGGGAACACGAAAGGTAGAGAAAAACATTTCAGAGTGAAGTTTTATTTTTTTCTCCCTAAATGTCAAACTGCACCTTCAACTCCGTGAGAACATGTAACAGGATAAAACCAGGTCTGACAGCTATTCAACAACCCAGATCTTTGAGTAACAAAAAAACAAGTTGCAATTTTCTGTGATCACTGCTAAGAGTAGCCCAGTTTCAGAGGAAGTAAAAACAGATATGAAGAACCTGAATATAAAGCCAGGTTACACATTTCTTCTCCTCATTCTTCTTCATTCATTCAGGTGGACTCTTCAGAGAAGATATATTTATGGCATGAGCCTTGCGTAAGTGTGGGCACAGTAAACATCTAAAATGAATGGGGTGTACTCTAATAACCACAAAACGCACCCCAGTACTTAAGCATCTTGCATTAACCTATGATTTCTTCACTGAAGAAACAATCAGCATGTGAATTATAACAATAACATGGACAACACAATGCACATGTGCTTGCTTTTTTTTTCCCCCCAAGAACACAAAGTCCATGGCAGACAACATAGGCTAGGCTACGCTCCTGAACAGCTTGACTAGCTGTAAAGCGCATATAAGACCCTGGCCTTTCATCACATTGACCTATTGGCCATATTCCCTGAATGAACTTTCCACTTCCTGTAGTTTGTGGGAAAGTCATCTATCATTTTAACGTGCTCTGCAGTTAGTAAATAGAAAGGTGCCAGTCATTCTGAGACACTTCTTTTTCTACTTCTCTGGGAGAATAGCGTTCAGAATTATTTAGTTGTCAAAATGTGACACAATAATGCAATAAAAAAGTTTCACTTGGTAGCAGATGTGGACGAATAATCAGGAGAGTATAATCAACTTCTTTTGGGACATGAGAATGAAACACTGAGTCTCCAGTCTTCCAAATAAATACGCTCAATTCCTGAGGGCCTGAAGCCAAATTTGTGAAAAGCCCCCAATTACTGCCTAAACACAGGGACTCCTAAATAGCAAAAAACTTTGCTTTTTAAAGCAAATTCTTTAACTTCTGCTTCTGTGCATTCATTACACACCCAGAGCACATCCTGATGCCTTACCTGCATTCAAGCCCCAGTCTAGATCAACAAATTAGCTGTGCCACAGCTGAAATCCTCTGTGGGTCTCAATCCAGGCATTTGAAATCAGACAGTAACTGGACTACTGTCCTTCCAAATTGAGTAGCAGGAGGTTCTGTTCATAGTCAGTTTGGTAGAAACACTTTTTATCTAGGAACTGAGTAATATTCAGCCAGGATATGGAAAACACTTTTTTAATCCATCTTCTACTAAAAGTTGTTACATTCCATCACCTATCTCCCTTCAAAAACGCTGCCAATGCATCAGGTTTTAGATTATTTTTGTTTAGGAAGCACATTCCTCCTTCTTTAATGAAATTATATAAAATAAATAATGACTCATTAGATAAGTGAGCAGGACTAATAGAGGCACAGTTCTGCAGTTTAGTGGTTCAGACTTTCATCTGGGAATGTGAGATTCCCTGGGAGAGAGACTGAAGCAAATGTTAATTTATGTTTTTTAACCAAAAGCTCCCCAACACAAACACAACTTCCTCTACATCTGTAACTACACAAAGGCATTTTCTCAGGTCTTTCAAATCTACATGTGGCTTCTCCCTTCATCATCTAAAATTTTGCACTAAGCTTTTCAAACTGGGGAACTCTCAACTGGTAACAGTATTTCTGTACTGATCCTGCCAATTCCACACCCTGAGCTAAGAGTCATCTCTCTGCTTCTACTCCTGCTTTAACATTTGCAGGAGCTGTGTGATGGTACCACTTCCTCCAGCAGGTTTTTTGCCAGAAGATCACCCTTGGAACTCACATGTCCTTGCTTATCATGACAGCTAAACCTTTCTTAGGGTCACGGCTTTCTAAAACACAATTGTATCACAAGAACAGTACGACTGTACCACAGTCACTTCTTTCCTAGAAGTACAGGTACTGGGTTTAAAAGAAATATAAAATTCTCTTAAAAAAAAATATAAAATAATCTTGAGTGCACACAGGTCCATACTGTTGCTGTATATGACACAGACAGACATATAGATTATTTTTACTCACATGATGATCTTAGCATCATTAACAGCAAATTTTAGAAGCAGTGATTTACTTTGAGTTCACTAAAGAACACACCAGGTAGCATTGGACCCACAGCTCAACCATAGGGAACCTCATTTGAACCATCATCACGACATTATAACTTCCCACTGATAACTACATTTTAAAATCTGTCAGTCAGCCAGTTCTTAATCCATTTAAAATGCACTCTTCTGCTATTCTCTACTGCCATTCTGATTAATGTAGCAGGTGAAATAACTTGCACAATTCTAAATAACAATATTTTATTGAAAAGTAGTCATGGCCTCACATCTCCCATTTGTATCTACCTTTTCTTCCACAGAACAGATCAGCATCCAGCAATTAGGTGGAATTTGAATTTTTAAAAACATGTCTTAGGAGACAACAAGCCTTTAAAGCTAATGAAAGTTTGCATCTTATTCTCTCAGAACTAAAGTCTAAGAACTATAGCCAAAATCCTCCATCTCAAGTACAGGTTACAGAAGTGTGTGAAACAGAGCAAGACAGGATGGACGGAAAAGATCTTTGAAATGAAAAATAACAGTATGTGGCCAAATGGCTACCCAGAATTAGGCATCCTTGACAGAGCGGCTGGGAAGAAACTGTGCTCCTAGAGGCTTCAATAGCCATGAACATGAAATACTGGCCACTCAAAAACTCTACCCACAGACAAGGCAGTCTGATTTCCTCCTGACCTCTAAGGAGCTCCCTGTATACCGTCTCACCAGTGATTTTATGTGTGGACTGGGAAGGCAATGCTTGGAATTTCTGTACGCTTAGAAACAAATTAACCATAAAATATGCCTCCAAATACATAAAAAGAAAATCGGCCTTCACGATCACAATTAAATATACATTATAGCAAACGTTCTGACTGCGTTAACATTTTATTTCAGTTCTTTCACAACACAAAACAAACACTCATGTAACCACAGGCAACTGCAACTGCATTTCTATATGAAATTCCACAAGACACTCCGATGGAAAGAACTGATTTAATTCCTGAGAATTCATAACTAATTTAAATTTCAATGAAGCAAGTGCACACCTGTCTGCACATTTTGTTCCTCCAAATCTATCAAGCCTAGAGTCCTCAGTGCCAAACTAGTGAATCTTCAAAAGAAGAGAAAAAATTCATTACATATTTTAGGAGTTATGGATTATATTTTAATTTAACAGTCGCCATTGAATTCTGTATTAGCATCTGGTTTATATGCTCTATTCTATAATAGCTTTATTGGCATAACAAAGATACTACAATAAAATTTGTAAGAGCCAATATCATGTAACAAGCATTTTTACAGCTGCAACAGCGTATCATTCATGGTGTTCTGTTCTGCCCTAAATATGGCACTGACATATATCCAGGGAAGAAAAAAAGACTCTGCTTTTCAAAATCTTTTAACATATTTTTCATCAAACAGGGATCAAAATACTGTTTTTCCAAGATAAATGGATCCATTTTGGCTGGTAATGGTCTTTCATCAAATAACAAATGTAATTTGGCTTTGTGCAGCTTTTTGAGGTGACGAAGCAGAAGAGTTTGTTTGCTGTATTGTTTGTAATCCAACACTACTTGTAAATATTAGATGACAATGATAAACACAGAGCAGTCAGCTGTTTCAATTAATCCCCTGGACAATCCTTGCTATACATGTCCCCTTCCAGAATACATATTATAATCAGACGTAGTACACTGGCTTATATGAAAGTTTTACTTTAAATGTAAATTTTAAATGTTGGGTAAGGGCAGATCTCTTGAAGAAACTTAAGCTGAGTCAAGTGCACTGTTAACAAAAGAACTGGTGAGCTGCAGAAGCCATGTTCATGAGGTAAGAAAACATCAAATGGATCATCATCGCATGGGCCAGGGTCTTCATGATTTCTACAAAGGCACAGAATGAATAAAATGTTCTCATGACTACAAAACAAACAGAAAAGAGAGCAAGGAAGAAAAAGAAAGGGAGGTCTTTCAGCTAAATCCCTAACACCCAGGAGCTGCCAAAATTATAGGAAAAAAATCTTACCTTTCTACAAATACGTATTTCTTGTTTTGTTTGCTTGCTTTTTAAACAAGACACTGCTGTTAATGCTCACAAGAGCTTTGATTCAAAGGCAACTGAAGTCAACACTACCATATTCAAAGTAATTCAAAGTAACCCTCTGGGGAGTTTGGATCAGGTCACTCCCTAAGTATCCCAAGAATCTCAAATTGAGGACACAAAATAATCAACAAATAAGATTTTGATTGTAAGAAACCCTCCTCATGCAAATAATACCACTGAATTCAATTTTCTTTGTAAGGACTGGTCATGTAATGGTTACTCAAAATTAAGGTGGAATCCCTTGCACATTGCTAAGGTCCTGACTTATAACACAAAATCAGTTCTGGAAATTCAGTATAAAAGATTATAATTCCATAGGTGTAAGAGCTTTCAAGCTAAGCCTGAGCTTGTCACGAAGTCTCCTACCATGCTCTTCTAAAGGAAAAAAAAGCAAATCTCTCTTTCTTATTAGCTTATTACTCTTATGCAGTAAAGAAAACAAATGAAAGCTATATGTACATTAGGAAGTGCTGCAGCCCAGCAGGAGCTGATTTGTAGACAGAAAGAGTGCTGAAGATCTAACATCCATCCATATTATCTCAGGCCTTTTACTTCACTAGAGTGGCCCCATGGACTGAACTTCCTTCAGGGACTGAAGCGTATGTGGGGTACTGCTGGATCCCACCAACTAAGCAAGCTTCATCTGAAAGGAATCCATTTCACGTACTTTCAATCAACCCACAACGCAAGCTCAAGTATAGTAAGTGGAAGCAATGGGGTACCTCACTTTGAAAGTGCAAACTTAATCCAAGCAAAAAGCTGGATGTAGAGGTACCCAAAAGATACCACCATCCTGAGAAAACTCTCACAGATCCATGTAACCGGGAAACTCAAGACTGTCTTTGTACCTTCACAGAGTGAGGCTAACTGAGAGCATACTGCTTTACCTCCCTCAAGAATATATGACAAGTGATCCTCATTGGGGAAATATCTGGAGACTTCTAGCATAACAGAAAGGTCCTTCCCAAAAGCACTGGTTTTATGATCTTGAGTGTTGTAAAAGAGTTGTAATGTTTTCATCTAAATTGGCTCACAAATATCAATACGGTGATTCACATGAAAAGCTATGCTTCTCCTTAAGAGTCTGCAAGCCTGAGCCTTTAGTCCAGATGTTTGCAAAGAGTTGGATTAGAGTGGCCACAAATTCATTCACAGGTGCTTTACGATGTATAATATACACCATTATTCATCAAGAGTAACTCTACTAGAATCAAAAGACACAGTGCTAGAGCTAATAGGAGTGAATACAAATCAAGCTCTACAAGTCTTGCTTTGCTGTAGCTTTTTTCTTGTCCCTAGTGGTAGACAGAAATACCAATTATACATAAACAGAAGATTTTACTATGACCTTGGAATCACATAATTAATATCAAATGAATTTCTGATACCTAGCAAAAATGTTTCAACTATTATTGTACTAGACAGTGTGGTTCACAAAGAGGTTATTAGTAAGTTTTATTCTGTGGGTCAGCCACTTGATTCCTAAATAATAGCCTTTCAGTTAATACAAAGGAAAGGAAAGGAAATTACTAGAGTTTTGAGACTGCTCTTTAACCTTGTCACCTAAAGGAAAAAAGAGGCTGTCATTAAATTAAAAGGCTTCCAGATTTCAGACTTATCTTACAATGTGGTTTACACAACTCACTCTTCTTCTAAAGGTGACTATAGACCTGATTGAGAGATGATGAAGAAAGAAAACTGATCGTGTGGTAACCTCAGTGGAAAAGAGCCAACGCTAATAGCTCTGGGAACTGATCTTTGGCTACCTTCTTCCCGCCCTCCCTTTTTTTTAAACCCTTTGAAATCTATGACAAATAGTTCTCTGTATTAACTTTTGTACCACTAGTACTGTATATACAGAACACTTTTTCAGAAGCAGCTTTGCAATAAATGCAATCCTCATAAAGACTGAAGTAATATTTCTCAAGTCTCAGTTCTCTACAGCCTTACTATTGCTGCAATGTGTCACTGAGACAAGATGAGAAAGAAAAACAGTAAAGCCATGTTGTCTATGCATGCAAACCAGGAACATTATCCTGGTTGGACATTTTTTCCTATAGGGACATGGGACAGAAAAGCAATACAGTCTACCTGGCATTTCTAGTGTACTTGTTCCCTAGTGGAGGTGTGAGGGAGAGCAGGGTGTATTGAGTCATGTACCACATTTTTGCTGTTCATGGTTTAGGAGAGTGAGTCAATTCCAGGGGTGCGTTACCACTCAGTAAAGAGAGGAGTCTGGGATGCAAAAAAACATGGTTCGGTTTCTTATACTAATGTAGAGGTCTTGCCTGATGGCAGATACATCACACATATTCTGACTCATTTCCTCAGTTATTAAAAGGGAAAAAAAGCATTTACACTCCTCCATAGGTAAATATACTCACAGTTGTAAGGCAATCAGGTAATATGACAAGGGAGCTTACATGAAAACATAAAGTCAATTACATGGTAAAGCTGGTCTCCAGCCTGTACCTTGATTGCATGGACATGACAAAGGAACTGCTGTATGATGGGATTGGGCCATAAGGGTCTTAAGGACCCCAAAGAGCCACGAACAATATTTTTATAATTTAACGCAGTTTTAAGGGTTTAAAAGTCATCAGTGTCACTGAAACTTGCCTTCTATGGTCTCTCAGTTGGTAGGCAACTTATTTTTATCAAATGAGTTTAAATGGGTAAAAAAATGTGAAAATTTTTGCATGACACTGCAAATTCACAGCATTTATTATTTTATAAGGATTTTTTAGTAAGCAGCTTACCATGCATGCAATGATTTCATGCAGCTTACACAAAATAATGTTACATAAAAATTAAACAGACAGGCAGACAGACTGCAGTCATTCCAAATCGCTTCATACAGGAGATTACCCCAATAACTTAATAATGAATGGCTCCCCCAGTGCACAGCTAGGACCACTGTACTGGAGCTGTCATTTTCCAGGGTTAAAAAGAGCACCATTCAGCCTGGTAGCTGTTCCACTACTGCTTTCAGAAAACTGAATTTGAAAGAAGAGCAATTCCCATTAAAAAAATAAAGATCAGTATCCCCATTTTATGATTCCCCTTAATCTGCTTTTGTTTAATTAGGTTTTGCACACTTACGGATTCTCCATCTTGGTCTACTTTTACTCGTAGAATAAGATAAATATATATACCTATAATTATAAACCTAGGACGTTGAGCTAATGGATTTTTCCAGAGCTGATTATGCCACTGGCTCCATTAACAAAAGGCACACAGCCTGCTGATGTACCTCAGCCGAACAGAAGCATATGGCCAGTGAGAACCATGAAACAAAGCAGAGGCAGCCCAAAGATGCCACTGATGCCACTGTCAGCAGTTGCAAGCACAACAACTTCTGTGATGCATACACCCCTCCCCTAAATACTGTGATATTTTCCAACGCCTGGTAGTATGAGAGGTAGGAGAGGAAGAGACGAGGAACTGTACTTAGTCTCTGGTAATACCTAACCACTCAGATATAGTTGAAGACAAAAGTTCAGGAAGCAAATAGCTCCATTGTCCTATACTAAAATTTCTCACTGTGTGTATGAGAATTTACTACCCTGACTATTTACCGCATTGTCTTAGTGGATGTAGAATTCATGCAACAGGAAAATTCATCCTCATTCTTCATCTACTCAGAAAAAAAACACCTCAATTGTAATTACACTTCTATTTGATTCCAGTATTTTCCTTACCTTCTGTTTGAGTCTAGAATTTCTAGATTAAGTCTGTTAGCTCTCTAAGCACATCCCAAGAAGCTGATGTGCGTATTTCTGCTGTTTTTAGTTCCCCTGATATGAAATTATCAGAAGCTGACTGGCACATTCATTCATCAATTTCAAAACCGGCACTTGGTTACGGTTTTTCTTCCCCCTCTGCCCCCCAAAACCTTTAATGCCCCTGCTTTCAATATGGCATTAACTACTGATGTAACACAGCATTAACAGTCTGATGATGCACCTAAAAGCATTAAAACAATCTCATATGAAGTATTTTAATAACCCCAGCTCCACAGAATCAATTGAGAAAAAAAAATAAAGGAAGTATTTTATTCATGGAATCATTTCAACAAATCTACTTAATTCATCAAATTTAAAATGGCTAGGAGGAGAAATGCAAGTATGCTGACTTGTAAGTATTTCACATTCTGACTGGCATTCTAGAAGCACTTTTTTTAGGCCTTTGTGTATACAAATCACTTTGCCCTTTCCTGTCTTTTATCTCCCATTGTCCTTTCTTCTGTACATAAAGAGTTTCTAAATTTCAAGCTGTTTAGTCATATCTAACCTTTATAGCATTTTTCTTCTGATGGATGTATTCTTATGAAATGAAAATTGTTCTATAATAGTAGAGATTTTTCAATAAAGTAGTACTCAGTATGCAATAAGAAAATTCTAATCACATGAATAGTTTTTCATTGCATTTATGTAGCATAATATTTAATAATGTGGGTATATCACAGCATTTCACTAAATGATGTAAAATTCACTAATGTAACACAGAACTCAGTCACCCAGTTGTTCAAAAGCTGTTCTCGCTCCTCACCAGTCTTGTATTCTAACATTTAAACTACAGGAAGAGAAAATGTTCTGAAATATAAACTAGGGGGGCTGTTTTGTATGCGGTTTGTATTTCCTATTGATAGTGATGGGCTTCAAGCATATTTTTAAATATTTTTTTTCTTTATTTATCCTGGAGTTGTTTCCTGAGGGTTTAGTTATTCTAAATCTCTGGTACTCTGGGAGAAGACTAAGCAAGAAAAATGAAATAAAATTTTAAAACATCCATTTGTGGTGTTGCACTTTCCCTCAATCAGTAAACAGAAATGAAGGAAAAATCTGTATAACTGGCATCCTCTCACAGAAACGAAACCAAAAGCAACACTTCCCCAGGCGACTCTCCATCCACTGAACCACCCTCCATCCTCCACCACTACTGCTCCAGACAGGCACAACTTGACAGAGCAGAGGACAGCAGCCATCTTCTTTCCAGGCAGGGTGAACACACGTGACTCCTGACAAAACTTCTGCTACAGTTCTACCCGTGCAAGCTGAGGTCTGTGGACAGGCCAGAGCACAAAACCAGAACAGCCAGCATGGCTCTTCATCCCTGGATGAAAACCCCTGCTATATCCATGATATTCAATGCAATTACTGCCTAGAGATGGCTCTTACAAACTTTTTAGTCTCTTCTGTCTGCCTAGGTCGCCCACACCTCTAAAAGTACTAAACAAATTCAATCATAGTCAATGCTATTTGCTAAACTGAGTGGGGGTGCAATCAAGAAGGTTCTGATAGCAAACAAGCAGGTGAACTTCTCCTTCAGTTGGCTCTAATACTGAAAAATATTGTATTGCCCACTGCCAAACTGAAAGTTTCTGTCTGTCTAAACTAAACTCTGCCAGAGGAATTCACAGACATCCGATCCTGTTTTTCTCCATTTCTTCCCTAAAAAGATATGAAAAGAATATTGAGGGAAAAATACATTCCCACTTGCATAAAGCACCAAATTATAAGGCAGCGTATTATATGCCTTTAGTAAGTAATAAGGTAAGAAACGATTATAATCTTTAATTAGAAAGCAAATTTGAATAAATTATTTTACTTAGCTACTGGTTAGCAATTGCAAAGAATAGTTTTTCTGCTAGAAAAAGATAATAAAACCAATTATAAAACTCAACCACTGACAGAAGTACTACTTTACAACAGGTAAATACAATTATTTTTCTTTATAAAGCTATTTTTCTAACTTCTTCTTCAACCATCACAGACATCGTGTGCAGTCCTACCCATTTTAAACTATTTGCCATATTATTCAATTTCTGAATAGTCCTTACTGTCTTGCTACCCCTTGCCTACATAGTGCATACGCTACTACACCTTGGACAGAAACAACTGATTTGAGGAAACATGTTCTAAAAGATAGAAAGTGAACGTCTGGGTGGGCGTTGTTTTGTTTAAACACATTTAAAAGAAATTTCACATTCTTGTGAAAGGTCTTGGCAATTGCGGAAAGTTCCTGAAAACTGGAAAAATAAAAACTCATTCCCAAAATCACCTCAGATCCCCGAAAAGGTGATGGAACAACTAATCCTGGTAACCATTTCCAAAACTGTGAAGGAGATGGTGATGATTGGGAGCGGCTGACATAGATTTACAAAGGGTATTATAGAATCATAGAATATGTTGGAAGGGATCCATAAGGATCACCAACTTTTTACTGTGACAATGGTCAAACACTTGAACAGGTTGCCCAGACACACTGTAGAGTCTCTATCCTCGGAGATATTCAAAACCTGACTTGCAACAGCCCTGAGCAACCTGCTGTAGATGAAACTGTTTTGAGAACGGTGGTTGGACTAGATCATCTCCAGAGGCACCTTCCAACCTCATCGATGCTGTGATTCTAAATTCCAAAGTGTTATAGATCAACAGCACTTGTCTCTATTCATTGTTTCATAGCATGGGTTTGGCTTTCAACTACCAGCACCCTACTTTCTCTGAAAAACAACAGTTAATGTTTTAGAGAATTAGTGCTGAATATAAGAAAGAACCTTAGCTGATACAAATCAGTGTACCACCATTGACATCAATGGAACTAATTCAAAAACTGCAGCTGAAGGAACTCTTTCTATCTCTTGAGAGGCATCTTTTCAAGTTTTTGTATTAAATATTTATTAGCATTTAATTGACTAGTATCTTTAATTATTCCAACTATGCAAAAGAAGGTCCACTATGCTTTCCTCAAGAATTTTAATTCTTGTGTCGAAGTCAGTGTTCTACAGCTGTAGACGTAATAGTGAAAGAGTATAAAAGTAACCATTTCTATACCAAGAAAGAGGATCTGTCATTAGACCTTTGTTATGGCTGGAGGAAAAAAAAAAAAAGACAAGCTTTAAGGGAACAAAATCTTCATTACCCTTCAGATGTTTCTGTTTTAATTTAACAAAAGTTCAATTTTCAGCTGCCTTGCTTGCAATGAAGCCACCTAATAAAATACAGTAGTATAAAATGTTACTGAATCATAAATGCTTGTTTCACTCAAAATAATTACTACTAGGCTGAAGAAGAATCTGAAAACAAAACATTTCATCAGAGCCCTCTGAAATTCTCTCTGTCCATATGCCCTTATGGTCTGTGTTCTCATTGCTGTTTGGACACGTGACCTTCAAACTAATAGCCATGAAGCTCTCAATGCATAAAAAAAATCTGCCCCCCCAGGCTAGGATTGAGTTGGCAATATTTACTGAGCATCCAGCATTTATAACTCACTGTCATTAGCAGTAGTAACCAAATATTTTCTCTCAAAGAAGAAACACTGACAAGATGTCAGCATCCTATACACTCAAATATTCAACTCTGTAAAATGTTCTTTCTTCAGTGAAGTGGTTATTAATTCTGGACCATTCTGGCAAGGGCAGTGCATAACTTCTTCTAAGAGCCACTGCACAAGCAACAGAATGGAAGTCACATTGACATAATGCCACTTCAGCTAGGATCACATTCCTCTCAACCTCCCTCTGCAGGGCAGAAGGAAGAAAGTTTATATTATAGAACACTCAATGCAGACAACTGTTCAGAAAATGATTCCTTTTGCCAGATTCTTCCAGATTTATGAACACAGTTGGTTATAAAATTTCTCCTCTGAACTTGAATATTCTTCATCCATTTTCAATGTTATAGTGAATATTAAAAGACTCAGAAAAGCTAATAGCGTGATGTAAGAAGCAGGATTCCTGGCTTTTAGATTCCTTTCCCCCTTTATGAGCAGGACTGCATTACAACCACATTTCTTGAGCAAAATACTGCCCTCATGGAATGAACACAGACACAGCGCAGCAACAGAGTCCCAAAGATGACTAAAAACAATAAGACGATTTGGTATTCAGATATCCAAGCACTTCCCAAGCACTGTTGGGTCAACAGACTCAAATCAGTTTGCATTTATTGCTCTTTCAGTTGCGTGACTTGTGATTCAAAAGTAAGTAAGTAAATAAATTTCCATTTGGAAATATTCTTTTTAAACAAATTCCTATATATCATCTCATATAAACCATGTACAACTGGAACAGGAAGAACAATAAATGTACTTTTTCCTCTTAGGTTGAATACATCACCTACACCAGAGACCCAGACACATTCAAGACTGCTGGTCATCAATAGCTGGGGAGTTAATTCTCCCTTTCCCTCAAATCTGCAGTTCCCATCCCAGTTTCGCTCAACCATCACCTAAAACATTTCAGCCATCCCAGTTACTTCCATCTGCAGGTTTTGAGAACTTGAACATTTCTACTGTAATTTTCACCTCTTTCTCCATCTCCTACTAGTTCTTATCTACCTGGTCAAAAAAGGAAAATCCCTAAAAAGTTTTCAGGTGTAGCAGTGCCCAAATTTTAGAAATTTCTCCACCTCCTCTAATCTAAACGTGTTGCCCACTGAGGTTGATGTAACCTTCCTGCTTAGTATATTCCACAATATCCTAGGTTTAGTCTTGGGATGAACAAACCCACCTGGGAGTTATTTTGTAGACACCAGCGCACACACATGATTTCTTTACAGCTTTATCTTGTTTTATCCATCCTGTTATTCCTTCAGCAACTCCTTTTAGTTACTAAGTAAATCACTGGAAAAAGCGTAAGTTTCACTCATCAAAGAAGAGCTATTTTTACTTCTCATTACACATGAACAAGCTGGTAGATGATTAGCAAGGACAGCGTAAGACAAGCATTATCCCAATTTCTGCAGCCATTCGTGAGTTCCAAGGCCATTCTGTGGCTCAGATCCTTTGGATACTAGTAAATTCCTTCCCTGTCACTCCTTCTTAGTCAAAATGTCAATGATGCAATGCTACACTGTCTGAGACTTCCTGCAGGATAAGGAAATTATCATTATTCCATTAGATATATACAAAGAGAGACTGATATAGAACTCTCCAGTATTTATTAAATAAACAAATTTCCCGGGATTGGTAGAATCAGGGAAAAAAAAATAAGACTCTAATTTTAGCCATGCTAATGTATATTGAGGACAAATTCAGGCTAGAAAAATACTTGGAGGGTGTGGAATTTGAAATGGTGTGGGTTTTTTAAAGCTAAACATAAAATTACAATGAATAAAACCGAAAATGTCACTGGAAGAATTTGTCCTTTATATCTTAGTTCTGACAGAAAAACTAGACTTAAGGAGAAAAAAAAAAAAAAGCCACTATTTCCACGCTGGTAACCATATGCAAATATACTATTTTTACTCAAAGAAAACAAAAGGTTGTTAGTAAAAAGTGCAATATATGTTTAAAATGAAAAACGCAGACTATTTCACTTGCTTCTACTTTCTGTGACAAGGAAAATAACAAAAAAACAAAACAACATATGAAAAAAGTCAGAAGAGAAAGATACTCTTGAAAATGATCAGAGGGCTGGAGCACCTCTCCTAGGAACATAGGCTGAGAAAGTTGGGGTTGTTCAGCCTGGAGAAGAAAAGGCTCTGGGGACACCTTAGAGCAGCCTTCCAGTACCTAAAGGGGCCTACAAGAAAGCTGGGGAGGGGCTTTTTAGAAGGGCATGGAGTGACAGGACAAGGGGCAAGGGCTTTAAACTGGAATAGGGAAGATGTACATTACATATCAGGAAGAAATTCTTCCCTGCGAGGGTGGTGAGGCAGTGGCACAGGTTGCCCAGAGAAGCTGTGGATGCCCCATCCCTGGAAGTGTTCAAGGCCAGGTTGGATGGGGCTTTGAGCAACCTGGTCTGGTGGGAGGTGTCCCTGCCCATGGCAGGGGAGTTGGAACTAGATGGTCTTTAAGGTCCCTTCCAGCCAAACCATTCTATGACTATGATTCTATGATGTATAATTTCTCTAAATCATAATTGGTGAAAATCCAATAGATTTAAAAGGAAGCAACCAGAACACTTCACAAACATTTATTTTTTTCAGAAGGGCAAATGGAACTTTTTTTCTACATTAAAAATGAGTTTATACTTGTAATACTAGTTCTTTGCTATGGTTAAGTTTTTTCTTCATCTTTCACATGAATTTTCTGTATACTTCTATCCTACAGGTAACTATTATCATATATAAATACATGAATATTATCCATTTTCTCCCCAACAGTAATTTTCTATTGAAGAAAAAAGAAAATTAAAAAAAAAAACCACCAAAACCAAATAGGTATGAGTAAATAAGCCGTAAATAGAAATGGATTGACTTACGAGCAGTTGAAGCTTCCATTGCAATGAAGTCAACGGCAAAATTTTTTTACTTCTTCAGGTTCAGTGAACACTAGGCGATGTAAATTCTCTACTACTTATAAGCTATGACACACCTGCTACCCAGTGGAATCGCGTCCAAAATTGCTGCTACATTTGTCCCAGGGTTTTGTTACTAAGTATGAGAAAGTGTATGTCTGATAAAACTAAACTGGTTCAGGGTTTTAACCAGGTCATCAGGAATTCCACTTTCTTGAAAGAAATATAACCCAATATTATAAACATCATTTTTAAAAAAAAACAGTAGAGGAAGTGGGAAAAAACCAAAACAAAAACAAAAACCCAAGAACTACTATTAATAACTGTAAATTAAAACAGGAATAAAGCAGCATAGCAATCAAATCAAGGTCAAACCAGCAAGCTGACTTCAATATTGTACTTGAATCAAATAATCAAATTAATTAAATTGTTAGATTAATACAAAGACAATAAATCCTTTTAAATCCTAAGAAAGATCTAAGGAGGCTTCTGTCAGTTGAATTATAAGCCACAACTAAAGGCTTACAACACAACGTAATCAAGTCTTTAATTTAGAGCCAAATAAATATTTTAATATTCAAACTCCTATGTAAAGTCTGAACTGATGCCTTAGGACCATCACTTTTTTTCCCAATAGATCTCTCATGTTACAGTCATTTCTTCTTCCGGCAATTAAGAAACTGCCATGCAGCCTTAAAGAAAAATTCTGATGAACTCAAATTTCTGCACACCGAAATGTACAGTTAGTTAACATTTGACTATGTTAGATTCTTCAGGACTCAAACACAAACAGCACAGCAGACACTGAGGAGCATATTCCCTAAGCCAAGTTTTAGAGGTGTAGAATACTTCCCCCCCTAATATTTTTATGGATTTTACTGCTGCTTAATGGGGCTTATACACAACCATTAAAAGAATTTTGCTGATAAAGGATTAAAACAAAAATATCAAATTAGATATCAAAAAGTGTACAGACTCTCAGCTCTTGCAAATAACTAGATGTCCCAGGAAGAATAGTCTGACACTAGGATGGTTGAGGTGCACAGCTTTTTTTGCCATTAGAAACCTTGCAGCTGTGGAGATCTGCCAAAGGCTATCAGACTTTATTCTTTGGTGTTGTAACTTCCTCTCACATTTCAGTCTTGGGATTCTGGTACTTCAATGTTGTTGTAAGTGGTCTGTTGAACAGCAGAAAGTAGAATTTTGTCTTTATCTTACAGGTTCTCTCAGCTTTGGTCATACTCCATACAAATTAAGCACAAAGCCTCCCACCAAAGCACACTAACTCAGATGTGTGATGTCTCCTTTTCCTAGCATCAAATTGGAAAAGCTAAAAGCTTAACATTTCTGATTATGAACCACAGACAAACCAAAGGATTTAGGAGGCTATCTAAAAATATATTTTTAGTATATGAGGCTCTATATTTCGAGATGCCATCTGAAGCAAAATCCAAAGAAATGAGCCCCTTCAGCACCCAGTTCAGAGCATCCCAGATCACAGGTTGGAAGAGCCTCTTTCTTTCATTTGAGCAGAAAGCACAAAGCTAAAGCAACTAATCTCAACACTTTCAACATCAGCCCCTAAGACAATCCTTTTCTTCTCTCTTTTTACAACTCCCTGACATCCCATACTGTGATACTTTAACACTGAAAGCAAAAAAAAAAACCCAAAAGACTATTTTGGAGGCATCTGGCACAACCTTTTCTAGGTGAAGAAACTTTGTGATGACACACTTGTTATAAATTTACAGAACACTCATCTCACGAATTTATAGAAATAGCTAACTGAAAGGAACTAACAACCGCAGCTACTCAGCATTCATCTACCAGCAACATTAAAAGTAAATTTTAGGTTCTCATGACTCGATGTCACCATTCATCTTGCAAACAACTAAATTTAGTGGGAACTAGGCCATAAGTCAAAGAGCCAACCTTTGAAACTTCTAGTCTGAAAACAGAACAGGTATTCAAGAGCTTTACAAAATAAACCATTTTAGAATAGAAATTAAATTGTATGAAAGGACTGTGTTATCATGTACAGGGTATTTCATGTACCTGTAATTACAGTGTGATAATACTGTACAATAGTGCAGTAATCAAACATTCCAGCAAAAAGAAAATTTGGAAGCTTTTTCTACTTCAGTACTATATCGCTGTCTTTTTTATTAATTTACATAAAAGCTTCTTACTGACCACTTTCTATTCCAGCATGCAGGCACTTAGCTAACCAGAATTTAGGAAAACAAGAAAAGAGAAAAGAGCATTTTTTAGAGCCACAGTCATGAAGACTTTTCTTCTTTCAATTTTTTTTTTTATCAGTTGTTTTCCTCTTGTTCCTCTTTCAGCTCAACAGTATTTTGTTATGTCACTTGTCTGAAATGTGGAAACAACCAGGCTCTCAGGCTTACCTTCAGTATCATTCTCAATCTATTTAAAAACTCTCAAAGATCCCTTCTTATCCATGCTTACTGAATTTTTACTTCAGATGATCAAATAACTAATATTAGGATCCCTGCTGAAATTGTATAATTACATAATTTTGACCTATGCAGCAGTAGGTTGCATAAAATATATTGCAGACTTTTGACATCCAGTTTCGGAGTCAAACACCCTACTCCTAGTCAAGTACTTTGCCTATCATAATCTGTGCAGTGCTTAGGATCAATGAATATTTAATCATTCTATCCAAAATGAAATCACTGCAGCACAAAGCACTGAAAAATCCCAGCTCCAGAATATACTAGAGGGTGGTACTTTTGTCATTTATCTGGGAAACAAAAGTCAGTTTCAAATCCCAACAGAAAGAGACATTCCTCGGCTATCTGATGATTCAAGTATATCCCTTACAACCTTCATGCCACCAGAGTCACATTGGAGTCTGGGGGAAAAGAAAAAAAAAAAGCAAACCTCCATATAAAATTGTAGAGGATGAAATGTTCATTGCCTATTACAAGCCAAGCAAACGTTCCACTTCTGACAGCACAGAACTAGATGCAGCTTTGAACAAAATTGATTTTGCAGTTTCCAAAGAAGGCCAAGATATTAGGCCTATGCAAAGGTGATGAGGGTAAATGATCGTAGAAACTATCAATAAAGCAAAAGAGAAGTCACCTGAATGTTAATCAAAACCTCCTGCTATTTCCTCCTGACAAATAGCTGGAGTAAGGGTTGAGAAACCTTGGAAGAAATTCCGAAGTTTAATGTTAGTAACAATGAATAGAAATTATCTGCATCGTCTTGGACAGAGGACACTCAAAGATTCAGGACTGCCTGATCTTTTCTTGAATTCTGCAACATAATAATCATTTATCCAAAGTATATGAGAAGAGTTGTAGCCTGACATTCCCAAAATAAAATAATGAAGCAGATACACTAGCAGATAGAAAGACATAAAAGTTAACATAATTAAAAAGATTAGACTGACCTTCACAACCATAGTGAAGTGACCTTCCTATATTTGTTAATTCCTATCTTTCAGGACTACAACCTTTAGCAAACCATATTTATGCAGACTTAACCACTGACAACATTTCATTTTTAAAAGTCAGACTGCAAGGACTAATGATGGATGAACCAAGGTGATAGTCCATCATCACCAATATTACAGCACTTGGTCTTTTGTAACAGTGATTATTTTAGTAATTAAATAAATAAAATCGACATTAAGCTCAAGAACAGAGCCTAGATCTCCTGAATCTTATTTTTTAACCCAGAGATAAAATTCATGAATTTTTTCTGAATACTTAATTCAGCTGTTTATCTCTGCTCATTACTGCAATATTCAATATCAATCTGAATTAGTTTGACATAAAGAAAACCCTAGCAGGTTGTCAGAATTCCTTTGGCTTTGTTCACCTGGGAGTTAGACATTCAGCAGTTCCCACAGGGCTGACTGGATTCAGTTTGGATTTTTTAAGAATAAAGGAAAAAGTTTATGCTGTAAAAGGTTTTCATTCTTAGTGCCAGAGCATATAGGTGTTACACACAGGGTAGGTGGTTACCTACAGACAATCACACCAAGAATCACCTTGCTTCCCTCTGTTTACTATCCTATCTCAATCCCTATTCCTCAACTATTTCTTCTGCTTTAATCTATACATAGAAGAGAGTAAGTTGCCCAAACTCACTCCCTAAACTCCCTCGTAAGTGTGGTTCTTTCTCACACAATCCAAAGCATATGCTTTGGTGATGACAAGCCCCTGTGATGCCACCACTAAAGTTTATGTGTATCAATAAGAAATGTGCTTTTGCCAGACATATCAGTGGTAGCAGAGTCAAAAAGGCAGTGTTAGTTTGCTTATTCCCCCAAAAGCAGCAAGAGACCCACCAGGGAAACATCATGAAAATCAGAAGAGCATTTAGCATGAAAATAGTTCATCATTTCATTGAGTACACTGGAGTAAGTCTTCCCCCAAGGTGACTGGAGGAACAGTTCAATAGCTCAGATAACAAAATGAATAAAGTAGAGACAAATGAAGAGGCATTGGTGTCTCCTCAAGATTTTTGGAACTAGTCTGTCATTGAAGGGAATGTATGCCAAAAGAAGTAGGTATGGGACAGTAAGTAAAGAGACAATTTCAGTTCACAACTGCCGCTGCCCACAATTCATGCAACAGCTTTGGAAAAATCACAGCCTCTCTCTATTTTAAATGGGGACCATTCTAGAAGCTTTGCATTGTTGTCAGGTAGCCAACACAGCCTACACCTACATATGGAATTGGGCTTGGGTACGGTCTTCAGGCAGAACCACAAATTTGAGTCAAAGTTTTTACTGTGAAGACCAACTTTATATCCCACCACCTGACAGTTCTGTCTGGACAACAGACCACATTACAACATTCACAGTGCATTTCAACGCTCCCTCTTCTATTTTCCAGTAAAGTGCCAGAGCCCACAAAACCAGGAACAAAAGGCTATCAGCAGAGACAAGCACAAGTGAGCATACACTGAAAAGAACTTTTTAAAGAATTTGTTTACAAGAGTGAGTTCTGAATTAACTGTAATTTCTTAGGAAAAGAAAACAGAAGAAAATCAGATATATTGTGTTTTCAATGCAGAACAGGATCCGATTGAGACAATCAAACTGCATAAGGAAAAGGGATATGTTGAAAAAGACATGTTAAAAGAATAACCATTTCATAAAGGTACATCTTCAATTCATTTTCTATACCCATGGCACAAAATAATCCATGGAAAGCAAAAGAATGCCGTTAGAAACACAAATTTCCACTTCTAAAAAATTTACAGACTCAATTCAGGAAAAAAAAAAGATGCTAGAATAATGCCTCAAGTACAGTAAGAAACAATATTTATATTGTTTTTCTTCTCTGTAAGAGAAGTCTTTCCTTGATCACATTAAAATGGAGACATAATATGGATAGAATAAAGATTTTCTCGGAACACATAATGAACCTTTTGATCTTGCTGTCACAGGAGATCTTGAGGCAAGTGGTAATCAGACTGAGCAAAGCTTTGACAGCACAAAGTTAGATTTGTGGTGAAAGCATAACCTCAAGTAAAATGGCAGAAGTCCTACCAATTTTAACCGTAACAGTCTAATAGTCTGAGGATCAGAATGAAACAGTATTTCCCAGAAACAGGGGAGCTTAGCTAGTTTTGGATTTCTGGTAGATCAGACTACTACATGCCTACCTTCATGCTCTCTGTAAATATTTTTTTTTTTTTTTTTTTTTTTTTTTAAGCTGGCATGCACTTTGCATACTCTTTTTAAATATTTATTTCACAGAAAGGCCATAATTCCAAAGACAACACTATCCATCTCTGGAAGAGCTCATCCTTCTGTCACACATGTGCTGTGAAGTGAGGTAGGACACCCGCTAGCTTCACTGTCACCATCCTCTACCTCACTGGGAATAAATACAGCAAGTCTGTATCTAGGAGGAAAAGGGCAGAGCTCACTGCTTTCCCTTCTTATAGTTGTCAGTTGTCTGTATTGGAGCACCAGTGATGCGATTTTTAAGTGACCCCATTAACCCACATACATGATACATTATGTAATATTTTATACTATATATTACACATGCATCTCTTACAATACCAAAAAGTATTTAACAATGGCTTTTATAGTACTAACTGTTCACGCAAGACAATCATTATGCTTTGAGTGTCTAGAACTAAAACTCTGTTTAGGTTTCACTGAAGGTTTTACTCTGGACTAAAAACCACAGCTTTCAAGTCTGAGGTACCTTGACAAAAGCTAGAAACACTTTTGTAGGACTCTGACTTATGAGTGGCTTCCAACAAGTCTTCTTGTTAGAAGCAAGACTTCTTGCCCAGAAGTTCTTCAACAATCTGTCCACAGAGAGCTGAAATAATAATTAAAAAATTTGCAAAGCAACACTATTGGGCATGTGTTACCCCTCACATCACAGAGGACCTATTCCTAGTAAGGGAAGCTGCACTTCTACAGAAAACTGAGTAGTACGTTCAGAAAACCAAGCTGTACAACCTGTCACATTTCTAGCTATGCTCAGACCAATGTAATTCACAAATGTAGAATTATTTACTGGTATTTTTCTTTGCACAGCCTGGCATTCTCCCTCCTAACCCCAACTGCCTAAGTAACCATGTGTCTTACTCATTAGTGCTCCTGAGATCAATTACTTCTGGCCTTCACATAAATATAGGCTGCAAGGCTTTTATGAAAGTTTTTGCAGGTGTCCCTACAAGGTGCTGCCCATTACAGATCCTGTAAAAATAAGTGTGTTAGTTAATAATTGAATTTTCTTCCACTCTCCATGCTTCTTAGTGCTATACATTTTCCCTAAAACTATTCTGAAGGAAGAAAAGAAAAAATGAGATTGTCTTTTTTTGGAAACCCCTGGTTGTTCAGGTCCTACTGGTTTGGATTCAACCATGTAACTGGAGTTAATAGCACTACACATGCATTCAGTCTACCTGTTTTCCAGTTTAATAAGGAGGTGCTACTTCTTCGTTCTCAAATCATTAGTATACAAAGATTACATCCACTTCCTCCCACTTTGTGTGAAGGGGAAAAGCAAGATAATCAATACAAATAAATTTTTGTAATCTGATTTACAGTCTCTTCTTCTCCAGCTATGACCAACATCCTACAACACCAACACATAAATGAGATGGCTGATCTGACCATACAGAATCCAAAATCTCTACAGTGCAGGGCCATGTGCAGCACACATGAATTTCTGATTTAAAAATTTACCGCAGCGCCAACAGTTTTACATTAGCCATTTAATCAACTTGTTTCCTTCTGTCAGAAAACACTATTATCTCCCCAACAAAATAATATTTAAAGATTCCCATAGTAAAGAGTAAGCCTAAAATACAAATAACCTCTGGGAGAATCACGTACCATGAAACACATCACTAATCCTCTGTCTGAACAGGATACTCACCTAAGGGTTTTCTGCACTTATCCCTGCCACATTAAATATGATGGAGTGAGGTTGTCAACGCAGTAGTTTTCAATAAGCAAGTGTGTAACTTGTCTTACTATGCTTTGAGGAACAGATTCAAGTTTCTCACAATGAGTCATAAGAGCTATAAGGGCTGACCTCTTTGACATGTTTGCACTAACACAGTTCTTGCCCTGCAGCTCTACACAACTATAAAGTACTTGCACCTGTCACATTTTGGGTACATCCAAATAAACTGGAACAGACTTTTCCATAGAGAAAACCTAATGAAAGCCAAAGCTAAGGAAGTAGATTTATATTCAGGTTTCAGTTACATGTGACACGAGCTTTCAGGAAGAAAAAGAATGGGACTCTGTTTGCAGAAACATAGGATTTCGGTCATTTCCATAAACAGAGTCTGCTTGAAGAAGTCAGCATTCACGAAGTTGTGCTTTTCTTCCCAGTTCATAAGGTGACATTACAGTTTCTAAGTGAAAAACCTAAATTATTAACTCTTAGGCTGTTGGAGAAAGGCAATTCGTGCATACCTAGTGTTTCAATTGCATGGTGGAATACAGGACTCTCTTGAAATTTTAACTTCTTCACATAGCTTTGTAATTTAAAAATGCCAGTCCAACCTGGTTAGGCTTACTGTTACACCATCACCAGGCAAGAGTGAGCCTGTAGATGAAGAATATTTCAGTCTAAGTTTATTGCTACAGAAAACAATAAAGTAACATTTGAAATCCCTGGAGATGTGCCTTTATGAAACCAATGAGAGTGAGGCAAAATATACATATCCACCAACTCTATTAACAAAGTTCTTTAACAGAGTTGCAAAATAAAAGAAACCCCAGTTTCAAGTATTTTATCCTTGGGTTTCAAATTTTCACTTGTTTCTGTGTGGATACACTGTCATCTAAAATCAGACTGCTATAAATTTGTGATTGCTCACTAACTACAGAGTAAGGGGCTTGCCTCATATTACCTCACTGTGGGTAAGTGGCATTTTCTGCAAAGCAATTCTCTTGGAATTATTTCATAGAATCATTTAAAGATTTAACAGATTTCCTGGAAATAGTGCTTACCTTGGCAGGTACAGCAGGGAGCAGGGCACAGGCAGTCAGCATTCTGACATGATTCTTTTTCTTTGGTTTGTTTTAGTAGCTCTGCCTCATTGGGTGCTGTTGAGCATGGAAATGTCTAACTTTTCAGGAAGAAATCTCCTTTCTGGAATAACACACTAGAATTCCAAACTCCCTTGGCTTTTACTGATTTCTCCAGCTTCAGCACATTTCTTTATGTTTGATCTAAACTTCACCACTCACTTACAAGGCAGCACGTTGGGGCAGGGGAAAATATGGAGGCTCAATAAAGCTACTGAAATTCATTTGTTATAGCAACTCCCTTCAAGCAGCTTGATTTGAATTCCCTCAATATTTTTGCCATTCGTTAGAGCACAATCACATTATTTTGCATTAAGCATTAAATACTGGCACTTGGACACTGACAGATAGGTGTATGTAAGGAAGAGGTCTTTGGTCATCGAAAAAATATTTTGATAACAAAAAAGAATTGAAGGTCTAGACAGTGTTGTAAGCTATTATTATTCAAAGATACCATGGGGTTTTATTATATTGACTTTAAATTTTTTACTTTTAGCTTTTTGGGCAACTGCTTCTTTAAAAATGCCACACAACAAAGAAATTACTGTGTATTGAGGGTAGGGTAAGAGGTGGCTCCCTTCCAGAAACAAGTATTTAATCTTTATAGAGCTTCATTCAATAGAAACATGAGTGTGTGAGTACATTTTTCCTAAAAGCATCATAATAATCAGCACTTTTCAAGAAATTCAAGTTAAAAATGTCTGTCAATTACTATGTACTTTAAAAAATAACTTTCCACTTAAATATTAGCTTAAAGTAACCTTATTAAATAAAAATCAGTTTCATCCACAGTGTTGGGCACATGTGTAAAAAAGTACATACAGTGTTCAGTACCTAAAAAACCAAAACCAAACAATACACAAGTGCCATTAGGCCACTGAGTATCCCTCTTCTTTGCATTCAGTCCTGGAAAAAAGAGCACAGAGAAAAATACGCTTTGTGGTATGTAATGTAATTCAAAATATTTGGGCTTTATCAGAGAAGTTATGCAGCACAGATTTTTCACCCCACTTCATGAAAGCCATCCACCCTGACTGACTGTGTGATTAACTGCAGGGTTTCAGATTAAACACCTTGGCACCTCTGAGCCATCATGCGATGAAATAGGAAAAGACCATTCAGCACTAGTTCTCCTTTTAATTCAAATTAATTAAATAGCCAGTACACTGAGTTAAGCACACAGGTATAAATGTTAGTTTAGACATACTACAAACATTTGTGGATTACTCTTGGTAACCAAATAAGTCCAATTAAAACAGACCAGCAGTGTAGGCATATCCTTTAGGATTTAATATACATATTATGTAAATTACGTCAGCAGATTTTTTTCTAATCAAGTTTTATCCTTAATTGCTACCTAAGAGCTTTGGGTAAAGCCATTCTACTGCTTTGCAGAAAAGGTTTTAAACCCCGGAATGTATTTCTCTCAGGGTTTGGTATTGCAAGGTGGTCACCACCATAATACACAAGAGGTATAGAGAGAAATCGCCATAACAAGGTTCATGATGGATTTCATAGGCTAATCAATACTCCTGATGGGGAGGAATGTCCCACAATAATGAAAACACAGGAAAGGGAGTGAAGAAAGCCGAGTTCACTTCCCAGGAATGCTCCTTTCCCCTGCGATGCTAGGAAAAGCCTCTGAACTTAAAAATCAGAGAAGACAGAACAGAAAACATGACAAGAAAGCATTTATTCCCCTCCCTCAAATTCCTTCTTCCCCTGATCCCCCTTCCTCCTGCAACTTCCCCTGCCCTGCTTAGAATCAGCTATATCTAAACCATTCCTGGCAGATGCTTGTCTCATCATCTGATTTCTCTCCCTTTAATCATGCTTTGTTTCACACCACAGAGCAATCTTGGAGCACACAAACTGGAGTCATACACAGTGAAACAAAACTTCTCCAGGAGGGGACCTGATGCAGTTCAGCAGCAGTTATCCTTCCATCTATGGGACCAGCCTGCAGCTGGTCTGAAATAAAACATCCCTGTTAGCATATAGGGTGGAAGCTGGTCTCAGCACCAGCCGATTCACTTTGAAAATCCTTTCCTACAGACCCACACTAGTCGCTAACACAGACACAGCCTAAATCAATCATTTCTTGCCATCTCAACTCTGAAAAGAAAGAGTTTATAATTTTCTTCTCTTCAACTACCGTTTTCATTTCTTCAGTGTTATGCCTTAATTTCCTCACGTCAGACCAGGGATACTGATTATACTTCTCATTCATAAAGCACCTGAGTATCTATAGAGGAAAATGTGCTATTGAGATGATGCATATCTTCACTGAAGTCATTATTTCCACGGTTCCAGAGGTAAGAGACTCCTGCTCAGAGGAAGCAGCTCTTTTTCCACTGATGCAAAGGGAGGAACTGCAGCCTACTACTAGGTAATGACTTACAAGTTCACATAAACTTTGTTTCACAGAAGATTTTTTTTATGAAAATACGCATTGTAACACCCAAGTGCTCTTTAAAGACTAGGGATTATAGTAGCATATGGCACCCAATGAAGAACCAAACAGAGATTTACATCATGCTCCATTCTTCATTTAAGAGAAATTTTTAGTTTACATGGACAGGAAAAATGGCTGGCTTATCTCCAAACTCAGGTTTGACAGTCGATTTTGTAGAAGAAAAAAAGTTATTTCTGTTTTGTAACATTCTAATATACCCATAACCATAGGTAGCAACCTTGGTTTCTCATACAAAATCAAAAATGGTTTAAGTTCATACAAACATAGTATCTGTAGGCAAAAGCAGATATATATTGCATTCTAATATACCCATAACCATAGGTAGCAACCTTGGTTTCTCATACAAAATCAAAAATGGTTTAAGCTTAAACATAGTATCTGTAGGCAAAAGCAGGTATATATTGTATATATACTAATAAATCAGTCTCAATGCATGTTAGAAAATAAGTTTTGCCAGCTTGTTCCCATTTTAAATAAAAGCATTTTAATCCATTCTCCAGTTGAGTTGATGCACAACAAAAGCAAGAAAATCACAGACCAAACTATACCCTGTTATTGCAATTGATACATCATACCCAAATACCAAGCCAGAAATTTGCAGTTAGGGCTGACAGCTCATCTGTTTCAGCAGAACTCGTGCCACTGAGATGGTCTTTTTCCATTTCACAGCTGCTTTAAAATAAAACAAAATGTCATCCTTAACTCTCAGTTTCTTCCCCTTGTCATTTCATATCACAGCTCTAATTTTATTTAAACATCCTCCTCTGTTGTGATTATATCTCTCAATTTGTTGCAATACAAATTAGAAAGATATGTGCCAGCTTTTACCATTATCAGCAGTTTTCTCACTGCGTCTTGATTAATTGCCCATTATAATAGATGAAACAACAGAACTTACATTTTAAGAGTGTCTTTTGTTTGCATTATGGAAGGAAATCTAAGTCCCCATAGAGACTTGCTCTTTTGCCGTTATCATAATTATATGTTTTCAAACTAAACTATCATATCAGCACAATCACACTGCTGTGGTGAAGTATGTCAGGATTTTCATCAACTCTGTAGCAAATTAATAGCCTGACTTGAGCCAATAAGAAAAGATTTCTCTCATGAAACTCAATACACAAATATAAAAATAAAAGAAATCTCTCTAAATGTAGGAAATAAGTGTACTGGATAAGAAACTGAAGACAAAAAGAAACAGTATCCATAAATGGAGTTCAACATGTCAGGAAAAACAAAACATCTAATACTAAAGCATAGTCCTCATTTAATGTTAGAATAAACAAGTGGAATTACTTTAATAATGAAACATGATAATATCAGCCTAAGCTCTCTTTAGAAAACTCTTTGTAGCGTTTTCTACTACAAAACTCTATTGTAGAAGAATTTAACGTTAAATATAAAGTAAGAATAAATAAGAGGCACAGTAGGACACTCAAAATATTGTGGTTCTAGGCATATAATGAAGAAAAACCTCCATCCTGCTAACTGTTTTGGCCAAAGGTTTGGTCAGTCACGGACATTACTCTGGTGGCTCTTTGCAGTCACATTTCAACTGACTGAGGATTTTGCCCTTGCAGCAAAAACTGACCTTGCAGTCTGGCAGTTTCATAATCCTCATTCCCAAGTCTGTCTTTCGTGACTTGTCACTCACCTGCCTGTAGCTGCCATATTCAAAATGGTCAAATAGCAGGTAGGAAACTTCATCGAGTCACTCTCTACTGTGTTACTGGCAACTTTCTTGCTCCACCTACTTCACTTCAGGGCAGCATGACGTATCTGTCCCATCTAACCTTAGCTGCACACTGTTTCACCAAGGCTGCTAATACAGTCTTCTGGAGTGCACAATAGCCTTTCCTTCTGCTCCTTTCACATCAGTGGAGACAGTGACTGACTTCTCTTCTAGTTGTCAAATAAGCTGAATTCTGACGTCGTCTGGGTAGTCTGGATCCATAAATTCTGTTCTTCTGCTCAATGGAAGCTGCATCCAAACAACTATGACAACTAGAATCTCAATGGTAATGTGTATTCTCCACCAAATGAAAGCCTGAGGAGAAATATGTGGGTTTTCTTCTTTTTGCCTTTCCACCTTCTTGCACATTTTAGAGATGTGGGTTTGGTGTGGTTTGATTTGAAGTTGCTATGGCTTATCCAGTAAAGCTTTTTCTCGCTTTCTCTCGCCCTAGCAGAAAGTCTACTTTCTTGTCTGCATCTCTTTGTATATCCTCTGCCTATTTCTATACTCTGGACTCAACAGTTAGTCTCCTACTTTGCAGATTCCATAAACCTGCTCCCTCTTTCTGGCAAATTCTGTGTGATGCATTTGCTCTGTGTGATGCATTTGCAACCAACACAGTCGCTCAGACCAAGAGCAAAAAATACTTCTGAGGACTCAACTCCAGCTCGTGGCAAAGCTGAGCTACAAATTTTACATTGTGAGCGCACAAGAATAAATATGAAAAGTATTATTACATCCTTATCAATCTTGCTGAGGTCTGAGATCCATCAATAGGAATTTGAATGCAATTTTTATTCCTCCACCCCTGTCGTGGTTTAACCCCAGCCAGCAACAAAGCACCACGCAGCTGCTCACTCACTTCTCCTGACCCGGTGAGATGGGGGAGAGAATCGAAAAAAAAGTAAAACTCGTGGGTTGAGATAAAGACAGTTTAACAGGACAGAAAGGAAGAAAATAATAATAATGACAATAATAATAATAAAATTACAGTAATAATACTAAAAGAATTAGAATATGCAAAACAAGTGATACACAATGCAATTGCTCACCACTCGCCAACCAAGGCCCACTTAGTTCCTGAGCAGCGATCTGCCCCTCCCGGCCAGCTCCCCACAATTTATATACTGGTCATGATGTCATATGGTATGGAATATTCCTTTGGCCAGTTTGGGTCAGCTGTCCTGGCTGTGTCCCCTCCCAATTTCTTTTGTCACTCCACCCTTCTTGCTGGCTGGCCATGAGAAGCTGAAAAATCCTTGACTTAGTATAAACACTATTTAGCAACAACTAAAAACATCAGCGTGTTATCAACGGTATTCTCACACTAAATCCAAAACATAACACTGTACCAGCTACTAGGAAGAAAATTAACTCCATCCCAGCAGAAATCAGGACAACGCCCAAATAACCTCTATGGTTCACAGGGAGATTTCAGTCTTATAGTAGATTTGTCAGATCCCTGGGCAGCTCTAAAACTCATGAATCAGGGAGAAGCAGCAGAGACTAGTATTACTAAGCTACTTTGGGGAAAAATAAATAATTAGGTCTCTTTGGTTAAACTGATCCATCTTCCTTCACTTTGCGCTGATCTTCTACATTTCCCTGTTTAAAGAGTAAACTGCCTAACTGATTTTACTTTCCAGATGAACCTCTGGCATCCGCATGACCTCCAATATGACTGACTACTAGCAGCAACCCATCCTTGTTTTCCTCAAAGCCATTCAGCCTTTTCTTGAATGCTGTTTTCCGTTTGCAATCAGTTTTGAAGCACAGGATCCAGGGACAGTTTATCTGTTTTCTGATGTTCATTGGTTTCTGCTTACAACAGGAAAATTAAGGAAAGCAAAAGGAACACAGCTCACTCTCTATCTCAACTTCAGTCAGGTAAAACTTCTCTGAGGTTAACCTTGGAATTGATAACTTAATGGAACAGTTATTCAGCTGTCAGCTAAAGGTAAACATGGAAAAAAAAGAGTGTGACAGGATGTAGGCTAGATATCTAAGAACTACATGTGAGATGACTTTAACTATCAATATGTCACAATGTAATTTCAACTAAACACGATAGTAGTATTTACAAGATTTCATGACAACATGTCAGTCAACGTCAAAGCATTCACAGAAGGAGAGGGAACAGGATAGAAATTCAGAAAAAACATTTCAACACCAAAGAATACACTTTCAATAACATCTCACATTTTCTTTAAAGTGTTACAATTAATGGGACTGTAGACTCTTCAAAGCATAAATGCGCAACTCCCATTAGCACTAATGGAAGTTAGACACACTCAAAGGGAAAATATACTTCTATCTTTACAAAAGTAATCAGGGTGTCACAAAGCTGTATTTTTCTTAAGTTATCACTCGCATGCTACGCAAGCTGAGTACAAAGGTTTGCATTCATTTAAATTCAAATTATGCACTTAGAAAAGATTTTTCTTTCACTGGAAGGACTGAATGCAGGAAATCAGTTTGTTATGATGTTAAAAAAATATATCGCAAAATGCAATAAAAATAATTACCCTTATAATTAAAGGTTGTAATTTTTAAAATCCCATTATCAAAAGAACTTTTCACTGCTATTCTGGTAAAGATGTAATCAGGTGATTCCTTTCCATGGTCTTTTATTTAATCCTCTCCCAAGGAATCATTATGATTTTTTCCACCAGCAAACTGTTTTGGTATATCTAGACTATCTATCTGGGGACAGACGTTTTAGGAGGGCTTGTTGCAATAGGGCAAGGAGTAATGGTTTTAAACTAAAAGAGCGTAGATTCAGGCTAGATATAAGGAAGGAATTTTTTACAATGAGGGTGGCAAAACATCCAAACAGGTTGCCCAGAGATGTGGTGGATGCCCCATGCCTGGAAACATTCAAGGATAGGCTGGATGGGGCTCTGAGTAACTTGATTGAGTTGAAGATGTCCCTGCTCATTGCAGGGGGGTTGGACTAGATGACCTTTAAAGGTCCCTTCCGACCCAAAGCATTCTATGATTCTGTGAACATGCAGTTACTCATGTCTCAATAAAGATAGTGAACTGATGGCATTTCTAAAATAAAAAACAAGTTCATATTTACTTTTTTCATTTATTCAGTAAATACTCTGACAAAGCACTAAGCTTTATCCCTTCTTGACGAGTAGGGAAGAGGAAGGCCATGATCAACTCTCAAGGAAAGCACAAGAAGTCTTCTAGATGTCGATCTCTCTTTTCTGACATTATTCATTCATTAAGACTAACCATCCCCGAAAGATTAGAGACTGTTTCTTATTCCGGCACAAGCTTCAACACTGTTTAAAAAAAGAACACAACAAAACATAACAAAAACCTTCCTGAAAAGGCATGCGACTAACCCGTCTTTGCCTGCCATATCAAACCAGAGTTTTCTTCTGCTCAGCACAGTGCACTTGGTAGCACTGTCAAAGTCAGCGGCTGTCAATAGTTTCTCAGCTGTTTGCTAGAAGACCAAATGCTTTTCCTGAGCCCTGAGCTCTTCATGTTTGTCTAAACGTCGACTAACACACAGTTAGGCAACTCTCAAGGAACTCTCTAAATTCTTTAACACCTAAGAAAGAACAAATGCTATTTTGCAAAGTCTTATGTCTAAATTAGCATATATATTAGCATCATAGTGAGCTGTGGGTGCTCAGCACTCCCAAAAAATTAAGTTTTATGTTATTATGCAAATATTTCCTTTTTTTCCCACAAATAAAACATTATAAACTGTTATTCAGTGGAGGTATTATATTTACTAGGAATACCGAAAACTCTCAAGTCTTTTTGAAATTCTGATTCAAAATTAATATCCATATATTCTGACTTCATTTAAACTGAAAATATCACTTTTTGAATCTCAATAATAATTTAAAAATCTATTTCATTATGATAATGTACTGAAGTTCAGTACTAGGTACTAAAAGAACACATATTCACTCAGTAGTTTCAGATATATCAACACACCCAGTTCAAGTTATTGAATAAAATTGTTTGAGAAGTTTTGCTCTTAAGCTTTCTATGTTTATTAAACAAAAACAAGAAGCAGAGAATAAGAAGGATATTAAATCAATCTCCACAAACACCCTTACTAAGAACTAAAATAACTTTATACAACACATTACCAGTATTGGGAATTAGGAAATTTAATGGTTTTCAACATGGTGTTCAGAAACTCCCACCAACCAGCCAGGAGTCAGGCTATTCATAATACTTTTCTTGCTCTCATCTCTGGCAAGTCTTACTCTCAGATAAAAACAAATTATATTTCAAATGTAATTTTATTTCCTCAGAGTTTAGCCTTACCTAATCCAAAAACAACACTAAGCAGCCACACAAACGAATGCAATTTATTGAACACTCAGACATGTTCATTTTTTTAACAAGGAACAGAATAAAAGCTATTGTTAATTCAGAGTATATTTTAATCTAGTGGTGAGGCAATTAATGGCCGTGTGTTGTAGTACTCAGGATAGACACATCCTATATTAAAACGTTTGGTTAAAATTAGTGAAAGATTTCTCTGAAGATGGTAATGAAGATAGAAAGCACTTAGTCCTGAAAGACATACTGTCTGCCTCTACTTCCATCTACTATATACCAAAGGCGGGGTGAGGGGGGTGACAACAGTAGCCAAAGTAAAAAATTTGTGCGTCTTCACTTTCAGCTCTTTTTCCATACTCTTTGCCCTCAGGCATTAGCTAAGTAGTTAAAAATATAATTTAACTTTATAACTTCTACTGGAATAATACAGTAGAACTATTGCTATTATTTCCATTATAGCAATATGCATGGGCTAATCAAGGTCTTCAAAAATAGAGTTTTGAGGCTAAATTGTTTTCAACTAACAATTTACCACAATAGGAGCTCGAGAAATAGCTGGAAAAGAGAACAGAGTATTAAAACAGAGAGGAACATTTATGTAACACTTTCTTTCATCATTTTAAATTGCTAAAAAAAGAAAGGACTAACTTGCTAGAACAGTAAGTCCTTGCCTCTAGGAGGACAAGGTATAACGCTGGGTATGAAAATGGAAAAAAGATAAAAATTCATAACTTACCCAAATTTCATTACATGTGCAGTTAACCAGAAAGCAAAGAACTAGCATTTACCTTTGAAACATCTCATAACAGGAGCCCATTTCCATATCTCTATATATCTGGAATCCATCAGAAATCAATGGAAATGCTGCAGGTTATAATATTAACTCTGCAATTGATTTCCACGAATGGACCATGACATCATAGTTTGGGTAATTTATAATGTCGTTTGGAGCTCTAATTGATAATAAGGCTTAGAGCTTCCTTCTCTAAATTGCCCATATAGAGGACTAGAAAACAAAATACTGGAGAGTGCAAGCATTTTTATTCCAAATTAGAGTAAACTGAAAATCTCACATCTCTATTTTTTTAAAGAAAAGATTCCTCAGAATTTCAGATAGAATATATTGAAATACTTGTTTGTAAATATTGAACTGTTCACTCTGATAATACCAAACTACAGCATTTTTGCATGAATAAAAGTGTGCACAAGTAAGATAAAATACATGAAAATAACAGAGAAATGTCAAAATGAAATTATTATACTAAAGATAAGATCTCAACATTTAAACAAAACAAAAAAATCACATTATCCAAAATGCGAGAAAGCTAAAGTGAACTCTTGAAACCTTTTTCACAAAGCTGCTACAGAAACACTCCTCCATACAAAACTTGCAACTGAAGACTAAAAAAAGAAAAGAAATTGTCAGAAAACTTTTCTGACAAAAATATCTTCAGCCAACCATAATTGTCACTCTGAATCTAACTCATGCCAGTAGTACCTGAAAAGTTATCATCACCTGACAGCTGCTTAGTGACATTTATAGATGGGCTGTCTCAGTCGAGATGCCAGTAACAAATACATAAATATGTGAATCATTGTTACAGAATTAACAGCCCCATTTTGGCAGACAAGACAGGGCATAACTCCAGGCCTAAGAAGAAAAAGAAAAGAAGCTGCCGCCTTACCCTACAGATGGCTGCTCTAGGAGGGGGTCAATAACTATTACTTTTGAAGCTACTACAATTAATTCTCGTGTAGTGCCTGTCCTGCAATAAAACAGATTAACTTACCTGTTTGATGTTTATTTTGCTATTACTTAGAATGAGGACTCTAAACTCCTAGGTTTTCATGGTCACATTTTTAAAGTTTCAAGTACTTTCAATTTTTACTTTCAAACTGCAATTCACAGATCTGCAGCAAACTTTAGGCTTCCAAGTAGCTTTGGCTGAACTTAAAAATCAATATTCCACATGCAGAAGGAATTTTGTCAGCCATATGCCTAAAATAGGCTGCAAGTACAGAAAGCACACTCTACATTTCCCTTTGAAGCACTTCTCAAATAAGATGGTCTTCATTCATCAAGTAAGTTCTCAACTACGGATAAAAAACTCCTCTCAAACTAAGGATGTGCTTTTTCCCTGAGCAGAAAAATATCGTGGAAAACCTCAGCAGGGTTAAAGTTGTATTACTCTCAGCATGGGAGGCCAATACCTAAATTCTGTCAAAAATCCAACTGTTTCTCCTAGTCAGGTGTTCTGGTAATTTTATTTTAATAAAGTAACCAGAATTTAATTATCTCTCTAGAGAGGCCATGGGTTTGTACAGCCCTATTAATGGCTCAAAATCAATCTATGTTTATGGATGTAACTAAACAGTACATGGTTGCTCTGATGATTACTAGTTGGCAAATATCTCACACAAATTGCCTAGAAACTTTGTCAGATTGCATAAACAAGCAAATATCAAGTTGCCTCTGGTTCATCTCAACTCTACAGTCTCATACAGATAGTATGGGAGCTACATTTCATTTCTGCAACAGTAAATTAAAAATGTAATTAAATCAGATCGTCAAAAATGTAATAATTTAAAGTTTATAGTACTTTTGTTCTCACTGCACCTCACACATCCCAAAATAAAGACATAGATATAATTGTAAAGCACAACTTCTGGCCAGATGAAATGGCAGGCAGGGTGCGACACCAGACGCTCCTCGGGCACTGTGTCAGCAAGCTTAGGGCAACAGTATGGCTTTGGTCCAGTTTGGGGGCTGGACACATGAGTGACACATCACGTAAATGCCTTTAGCACTGGACTCATGTCTCCTGCTCATCACTAGGGCCAGCTCTTATCTCTCAAAGATTAGAAACATTATGATTAAGTGGAAATTCTCACCGCCTATACGTCTCCTCCCAGAAGCTGCCTGGAGTTACAGAATAAAGAGGTGTCCTTAATGCGAAACATGTGTGTCCTGTGGCACTGGTGAAATGCTACCACAGGCCTTTGTGCTTTCCATTAGACTGTCCATTCATTTCTCTCTCCTGCTCCTGCCTCTGCTTTCTCTGTACACAGTGGTTTTCCTTTTTTCTGATTATATTTTTGTTGTTATTTGTTTTATGCTTTTATTGTGTAGATTTCTCCCTCCAGTGCCTTTCCCCTCCAATCCTGATGTACCTAAAAGGAACAGGTCCAAACTGCAACAGGAAGCAGTTTGGAGTAAAACCATGTAACACTTGTGCGATCTCCTCCTGCTCAACTCAAACACTTCATGGGAGAATTTAACAGAACAGATACACTGAACAGACCCTTGAGAGAATCCTAAATATATGACCTAAGTATATATAGATAGATACATCCACTTTCTCAAACATACTAAAACCAAAAGTCCTTTTGCATCACACTGAAAGAGATAACAAGCAAAATTGTTTCAAGTACCAACCACAATTTCATACGAAGAATAACCTTGGCCTGGTACCCACATCTGTGTGCTTGAACTGCCTTGCCACACTGGAGGCAGAAGATCAGTTCAAACATTTCAGAAAAAGAATGCACAGCACAGAAAGCAAAATAGACCGAGGCAACGGATGAATGAATGGCAAATACATGTCAGTGTCTCTGAAATCTGCCATTTGAACAGGAAAAGAAAAATCAGAAAATGTACAATAGAATCAACTAAAGAGAGCAAAATAAAAAAAGGACTAGTGGTGAATAAACTTTTATATATATGTCCATAGATACATATATGTTTAAAAAATATAATTTTTCTTGATCCATTAGGTAAGCATTTGAGCAATACAGAATGGTACACAAAGCACTGTTTTTACTGCCTTTTAATTCCAGACAAAACCAAACAGTCAACAAAACATAAGGATTAGAAATGTAAAACTTTAAACACTGTACAGCTTACTAATCTGCTACAAAACACACCTAAGCATTTGTTAAAGGACTGTCTATTTAGACATATAAGTAAGAAAACTGAAGAAAATTAAAAGGATTTATTTTAGGCAAATGGAAACAAGGCAGAATCGGCCAACAGTGCTGCTGCATGGAGCTACGACTGAAGGTACATCCCCCTCCCGCAGAGCACTCCTTTGAAGAGAATCGAATTGCTGATGAGCAAATTAGAGCTGACTTAAATGAGCCTGTAAGAAGGACCATAAAACCAGTTGCACGTCTAAAGAGCAGTTTCCAAAGGAAAAGTTAACAGGTCATTACAAATCCAACCCATGGGGAAAGGAGTACAGTTCCAGCTGGGCAACAGGTACCCTTCTGCTCAGAAGCAGTGATGGTAAGCGGGCAAAACAGAACAAAGAGGCACAGGATGAAAAGAATACTCTTCACACATATATAAACCTGCTGATGCATGAACACATACCTCTCTGAAGTCTTTATGCATAACAAAAAAAAGTATGGCATTCTGGAGGGAACTCACAAATCTGCCGTATAGCACCCACTGTTTGTTATCATTTCAAAGCTCTCAATCCACTGTTCAGGCTTGCTCATGTAGTAAAAATATTTGTCCTATCCCTATAGGGGATAGTAGCATCCTAAGAGTAATGATGTAGCACATCCAGTTTATACTTGTTCATCATATTAAGGACTGCTTTCTTAGCCAAAAATGTATTGCTGAGAAAAGGTTTCCCTCTTTCATGGACATGGCTATGGTAACCGGAATAGTAACCTTCATACGTGCACTACACTCAGGGGATTTTTGCTTCAACAAAGAGGGAGAACTAAGATTTATTAAGTGTCTGGTCCACTTTCCTAGGGGTTCACATACAGAATTACTGTACTTAACCCTTCAACATTAGGTTGCTATCTATAAATATTGCTTGGAAAATGTAAACCATTCTGCTAACCTCTTTCAAAATACAATACCTTATACGACAGATCCACTCTGCCTGTGTAAGTATTTTCTAAGTATACTGATCTCTTTGTTAAATTCTTAATAGTTTGTGTTGTGAAATAAGTAAAAAATCAATAGGGACACAAATTTTAAGAAGGATTACAATGTTTAGCTGTATTTTTGGCTAAAGGTAGCAAAAGGCAGTTTGACCTTCCACTAGTTGGAATACTTCATTTCATTTTTCCTAATTTACATCCCAATCTGTGGATTTTGTCCCATATCTATAGATTTCAATGAGCATGGAATCAGTCTACACCTTAATGAATACAAGTAGAAATAAGTTGTTACAAGAAGTAAAGACTCTTCAGGAAAATAAATTTCAGGTACTCTGTGGAAGAAGTGAAAAAAAACAAAAACCAAACCAAAACCAAACGGTCAGAAAACAAATTCCCACGGAAAAAACTTTTGTAATCAATAATGGTAATGCTCAACTGAAGAAGACAGCGACAAGACAGCACAGAGGTCACGACTAACACAATGTTGTATTAGTGTATAAAGAATATTGGTGAAGGAAGGGAGATTTCTAAAGAGGTGCACTAAGAAGTCATTTACAAAATACAATGGCGACACAAGTCAACGGCCCTGAATACATAGCACTGTTTAATGCCTGTTAATGATCATTAACACTGGCATCGGTATCGATGTACCAATGGGGCTTAACATAGTTGATCTGAGCAGAAATTACCCAAGATCTACTTCTAAGTAAGCAAGTCATGTGGCACCTTAGAAACATCAATAATACGTGAGCAGAAAGAAGTATACTGCGTGCAGCAGATTGCAATAGTGTGGTCGGGCAGGGAATATCAGTTAAAATAGCCACTGAGTAACATTATTTTAAGACTAGACTTCATACAGTCTAGAGGAAAAAAAATAGCTAAGGGAAAAACTCTATTGTGTTTACAACCGGTGAAATAAAGAATTTTAATGCAGAGGACAAAACACCTTCCTGAGCATCAGGCTGTACAACTACTCCTCCTCAGGATGGAAAATCAGAGGGTGAAGGGAACAGTAAGCCTCTGGCCTTCTGTCCACAGGGGAGAGCTCTGCTCCCACTCTGGTGAGTGTCCCACAGCTGCAGAGCCACAACATCTAAACAGGTGAGATCCACTCACAAGGACAAGTCTCTGAATCTGAAGCACAAAAGCATCTCTGCTTCATGGAAGAAAATTAATATTTGCTTTGTAATAATGATTATTGATGAAAAAGACCAACTTTTTTTCTCATAAATCCTTACAGAAATGAGATGAAATCTCCACTTCCATGCAGAAAAAAGTATAGGATTTTCCCCATCCTGGTTTTTAAGGGTGCATGTTACATTCATGCACAGCTGCAACACAAATTATTTCATGCTTTATTATTTGCAATCCTACTTATAATACTGCATAATTTGTTTCAGTTTCTATTTCCTGTTCACATTAACACATTTGTAACTTTATGCACCTCACATTATTTATCTTCTGCTTTACATGCATTCTTCACACATAATATTTAAGAATAAATCCATTTTATAACAAAACAAACACAGAAAAAAACCCAAAAAACCACAGACCAGCTGCATCTAAACTTAAAAAAAAAAAACCACCAAAACACCACCCCAGAAAATCAAACAAACAAAAAATAAAAATTCTTCCTAAACCAAGATTGGCCACTGTTTGAGAAGCCACAATTCCTCCATCAAGGGACACAAGGTATGTTGTGCCCAGGGGTGGTTACCTCTACAACCTTAGCCTGAACGATCAGTTACCCATTTACAGCTGGCTTATAGAGAAGTCTTCAGCATCAGTGCAAATACAGCCCCAAATTCCTCCACTGAATTCCCTAATGAGAGAATTGGATCATTCAATTCATATCACAATAACATTGTTTAAATTATTTTTTCAACAAGTTTATTTTAATAAATCAGTGGACTAGTATCAATCAAAATTTTTATTCTCCTTTTTAGCTGTTTCTGAGAGAAACTTCAGCCAGTCTGGAAACACTCTATGTATCTTTTCAAATTTTCTGGGTATTTTCCAAAATTTAGTCTACAGACTTGGCAAAAACTGGGTGTGTAATTCACACCACTGCTAGAGTTTTATGAAAGAAGAGTTTTACCTAAAAGCCCCCAAGGATTGGAGCGCTACCTAGGATTTTTTTACTTGTTCTTCTACGTGCTGTTTTTCCCTGCATGAGGAATCAAAGTCCAACCACCTTCTGCTGCCTTTCAGAAATAAACCCTTCACACTGGACCACAGGTAACAAAACAACTCCCTGATCTGGCTTCCAGCTTTAGGCTCTGCACAGACGGATTCAGATAAATGATGAAAACTATATGCAGAGCTGGCAAAAGCACTGCTGTACATACCTCTCTTCACTTCTGCCCAAGTCCCTGACAGGGCATTAATGGATCGTATCGCAAACTAAAAATCTGAATGCCAAACACAGCTCTCGCTACACTGAAAATGCACTTGTGCACAATGGCTGCATTCCAGCCTGGCCACTTCAGACTCATCTCATTTAAGTGATAGGAAAAAAAATAATATAGGACTTCAGTCTTAATATCTATCATAAATTACAAGAGCAATACCAACCTATACAGATATGTAATTCTAATAGAGACATTTGTCTGCTTATTGATTCCAACTCAGCAACAACTTTTTGGAACAGAATCTGTCTTCTTTCATTGCTCAGTGACGGACTGATTTCTTGCACTCGGCTGCTGCTTGTGAGAGGAATCTGTTCTGAATAAAGTGCGGGGTCCTACAGGAGGAGGGAATCCCTTCCATCATCTCTTGCCCTCTTGAAGATCACTCCCCACCCTGAAGTGCCACTGAAAGCCCTTCCCTCATTGTTGGCACCTGCCACCTCCCCAGACCTCACCCTCACTACTCCAAAATCTATGCTCTTGTATCAGCAGGACTGTGGTTGCCTGCAGAGACGTGGTGCTGCCCAGACATACGCGTTACCCTACACACTTCCTGCGACATGGTATTGCAAGGGTTACTGAATACAGCAACAGACAACCGCTCCAGAGGCAAGCAAGACAGAAAGAGAGAAATACTTATTTTGTCATTTCACAATTTCAGCAAAGGATCTTACAGAAGTTTTACCCTAAGCAGATGCCTACATCCCTCCTGGCTCCATAAAGCACACAGGCATGTACTCAGGTGATTTGCTGAGCTTTAGCACATGACAGGATTCCAGGGGACACCTGCTGCAGGTCATCATTCGACTTCAGGTCCTTCTCGGACACTTTTCATTCAGAAATATGAAAAATATCACAATTGTGCTGAGTATATACCCATCGATGGAATATAAGCAAGGAGTCAATGTACTCTATCACATATAGGAAAAGTTGGCAAGATTATCTAAACAGCAAAAATGTAAGCAACTCCCATCTTCACAGAAGGAATAAAGGAAAAGATTCTGAATTTCATTGTTAATTTCATTAACAGCCAGAGCCCCTGATAATAAGAGATCCAAATACACCACCAAAGATCTAGGGATTAGACTGTAAACCTTTTAAGCCCTCTGTATTTCTTACAGGCCAGCATACATATTCCTAAGTAACTTAACAGAAATAAAGAAAACATCCTGAAAAAATGCTTCAGTATCGTTCAAAGATCCAGTTGCAGACTACTGATACTGGCAGATAAGCAATGATTCATACATTGGTTTATGAACAACTAACAGAGCAATGACACAGTTGTTGTCACTGATACAGCTAGTTTAGCACTATGCCCTAATACATCACCTATCATGACCTTCCATTAAATGTACTGTACCAGCACCCAGGAGACATGTTCCTAAAGCAAACTGTGGTCATGAAATGAGATGCCATGCCCTACCCGAAGCAGAGACTGGTCCCTGTTGCAAAATGGTTATAATCCAAGACAGAAGCCATATGAGATACATTAAGTCTCTTAATAAGATTTTGGCAAGGGAAAGCATAGGGGAAGTTTAACTGCAGTGCCTTCTTAAATTTAATTACCCTGGATATTTTAAACTACACTGCAGTTTTCTGCGTAGACTTAAGTAAACCAAGCCGTTATCAGTAGCGAAGCCCTTACCAGTAGCAATGTGCTGTCAGATTTAAGTACTTTTATTATTCACTGGCAGCATTTTAAATTCTCACTTCCTATTAGAAAACCTAAAGATCAATAACACTAAGCGAAGATGTACTCTCATTTAACATCTTCGAAACTATGCCAAGCAACTGGAAGGCCTTCTGGAATCAAACGCTCTTTCAGGTAACATGGATTGAACTGATTGATGGTTGTGTATGCTCTCCACCATGTCCTTTTAAATACAGTTGAAGTGATCAGATTTATGATTTAAAAAGCTTAGTAACCTACTAAGTTTTTATTTTCAAGAAAAATACTAGCCGTTATCCATATTTTCTTCCTATATTCCCATAAATTCTTACAAAAAAAAAGACAAAAATCCAAGTCAGGTTTAAAAAAATTTCCCTTTGAAGTAAAACAAACAAAAGAAGAAAAAAAGGGAGGAAGAAATCTGAAAGATATCTGCATAGATAGATCTTCAAATTACATTGAATGTGAACATATTTTGTCACTTTTAAAACTAGCTCAAAATTTTTCTTTTATTTTCTTTGGCAACAGCTGATTATCTCAGATAAAGAACAACATTTCCTCTGCAGCTTTAAACGTTTGCATAATTATTAACTTTGGTGGCAAGCACATAAAATTGTACCCTTCATTTCAAGCAGAAAAGGAAATGGACTGTAAAAACTTCTGTAAGAGCTTTTCTTATTAAAGAATAGACTAGAAATAATTACGTGGGGATAATTTTTGTAGCGTTGGAACTTGCAAAGAAGGAAGAAATAACATTGTATTTGGAAGATAATACTAGAGAAATTCAAACATCAGTATGGAACATTTCATTAAATGGCAGCAGTTACATAGTAGACCTTACCTAAGAAAACAGTGATTCATCTAGCACTCGAAATCCTTAAATCAGACATTTTTCTACAAAATATGTTCTAGACCCTGCAGAAACTGGTTACAGGAGGAATCACTTCTTCAATCTCTATTCTCATCCCTTCCCAGGAGGTGAAGATGATAAAACTTTCAGATGGATACAAATTATTCTATCCCAAGAGGAGCAAAAAGTAGTAGTAAGTAGCTACTTATTTTCTGCTAAAATCTTCCTGTGTGGAGTCCCCAAGCATTTACCCTGCCAACATCCAAAGAAAGTGCCAAATGCTCCCCTCCAGCTCCACAGTAATGAATGCTGGATATTAAGTTATATATTTCATTTTCCATGTATATAATGCCACCACTGCACTGTTACCACACCAGGAAAGAAAATACAATATTACCCTAAATCTTAAAAATAAAAATAGAAGCCGGAAGCAGAAATGCTATTTTGCAAAACTCCTCTTCATTTTGTTTATTATCTAATATATCAATTTCATTGACCATACTGGGAATTTTCAAATAAAATTAAAAAAAAAAATCTATATATAATTTTTCTGTGTTTATCAGAAACACTAAACGATTAATAAAGTCCTTAGTTATCCCTACCTTTTCCTCAATTCCCATACACACATATACTTTCGTAAGAAAAATGTACATTCTTTGTCTTTTTTTGCACCACTGGACTTCATTGCTTCTTTGGCAAATAAACACAGGAAAACACATAACTGCAAGCTTAGGAGTTCTCATATTGGCTAAGAAAACCATCACTGCAGAAAGACTTGATATTAATATAACTGTACTGCTAATAAAACACAGGGTCTTTCTTTACTAAATAGTATTTCTAATATTATTTTCCGTAGATGGAAAAGTTCGTAACTGTACAACCTCACAGCTTTTAGACTAGATTGCTTACAACCTTCGTTTTTCATCTGACATTAGTAAAACTATCTTCCATTGTATGAGTTTCTTTAGATGGATTCTGAACACCACAAAATAAACCTGTATCCAAGCGTTTATCACTAAATTCCACATTTCTTTTTCCCACATCTGGAAAACTCTTAAAAGAAGCTTTTATCACAGACTGCAGAACAGAGTTAAAAAATACAATAAACTACATGTTTTATAGTATCAACAATATTTAATATAACTCAATCCATAACCCTTTAGCTTTATCATCCTGGGTTTTGAAATTAGTAATATTTACATGCATAGAATATTATGCATGTGTTATGAATGACTACTAATGTTCTTAGATGAGTAACCTCATGGAGTTTTTGAGTAGCAAGAGTAATGTATAGAACTAGCATAAGGATCTTCTTCCATTATATATTTACCTGCTTTTAGCGACCACTTTAATTGACAATACCAGGTTTGTAATAACTTGATTGGACAAGTAGGAGTAGTATTTTTCAAGTAGGGTGGGGTCAAAGGCAGTTGCTTTGTGAATTCAACAAATAACGACAAATTCATTAGAAACTGCTTTAGGTTTTAATTAGCCAAACAGTCTCAACCAGAAAAAAATTTTCTGCCAAACACAAGAAACTGTTCCTCTTGGCAATAACACTGTTCCGGCTTTACCCAGTATCAGAGTTTTTGGCACTGACTGCAGACAGAAACCAGTCCAAAGAAGAAACTAAGGGCACCTCAGCAACTGTATGGTCATTGGACTAGCTGGGGAAAGGGAGTGGCAGGAAACTAAACTGAGTCTCCCCTCTCTTACCCCTAAACTGCTGGATAACAAATAACTCGACAGCAGAGCTGGTCCTGGAAAAAAAACAACTTTTCTCCATTTTTATTCTTCTTTTTGAAACGCACTTACCCTTGTTATGCCCATTTCATCCTTTAGAGTATATCATAAAGCAACAATTCAATTCAATTATATAGCTTCCTACAAATGAAAACCAGTTCTAGTTATTACTGAACACCAAAGTTGATTAATATAATTGAATCATTATTTCCCGTGCAAAGTTATTCTGAATTTACATAGAGTCACCAGACTTCCAAACCCTTGACTTCCATAGAGCACTCCTTAACAATACTCAATTTTGCACAAAGCCTATTGTTATTCCTTTGACTGTAACACCCAGAGTTATCACAAAGATCCAACTATAGTGCCACAAAACAGATGGTCACTACTGTGTTATTTGTACATTTCTTGCAAACAGAAAGAATGTGAACAACCCATGTGATTAAGAGAAAAGGAGTTCAATGAGTTGAAAAAAGCTAGAATTTGTTTTCTTTTTTATGTTAAAACTGCATAATTCTTTGGGAACATCACCTTCTGCATACCATTCATAAATCATTTAATAAAGTAGAACACTAAATACAATTTGCAGACATCAGAAAATGACTAAGAGCTGTACAAGTAGATTGAAATATTTAAGAATCCATTCCAGATGCAAAGAGTTAGAATCAGTTCTCAAATCCCGAAGTTCAGATATTAATAGAACAATTTCATTTTCTGAATTGGTCTTTTTGTGAAACCATAAACAAGATCCAGTTCTTAAAAGCAATTCTTCATCGCTACTTCCAACTGAGTCAGTAGCATAAACACAAAATTTTAGTGGGTTTCTACTAGATAGAGCTTTAAAATTAGAAAGCCATTTCAAAAATTAATGAAACAGACATGATTCAGAACTACAAGGAAAACTGGGACACAGGCCAATTTCAAGAGAGTTTGAAAATTTAACTGATTCTTTCTCAGTGCCAGGATAGTGACATCATCCAATACTCAAAATTATTACCTAGATTGAAATTACACGAGAGATTATACACTTACCATTAATCCATTTGGCTTCTGGATTATGAACTATGAACTCTTTTCTGAAAAGATCTTCCAAGGACAATCTGGTTTCTGACGAATTTGCGAGTTCATCTAAAACAAACATAACAAGATCATTTTAGATAGTTATTGAAAAAAATGTAATCAGTGTAGTTTGCAAAACATTGGAATTACAGAACCAGGATACATAGTCCAAAGGTCCTGTTGAAATCAATAACAATACTTTGCTCTTATTTTTTTCACTGCAAGAAAACATTTCATTTTTCTTTAGTAAAGCTTCAGAAAACAAAGCATTGGTAACTTATGGACAGGACAACGGAAGGATGTAGTGCTTGGCTATTTATTATACTGGGACTGTAGTGGCAAAGCTCCTTCTTCCCACAGCCTTACACCTTAAGAAAAGTCTGATTACAAACCAATACAACATTTTCCTGACAGCTGAAGGATGTAGGCCACAGTGATCACCTTATACAGACAGAAACTAAGTAAAATACGCCTGTAAGTGAATTTGGAACCAATTTCACCTATTCTACAAATTCAAATGTAAAAAAAAATAAATAATTCTATATGCACATTTTATAGTCTGTGCTTGCTCTCTAGTGATAAGCACAACACATCTGGCTAACAGCCTTGTGTTTTTCCCAAACATGATAGAACCCAGGAATACTGTGCTTCTGAGCATTAGCCAACATTGATCTTCAAAACAAAAAAGTTGCCAGATCCTAAAATCATCTCCATGCTTCAGAAAAGAAAAAAGAAGCTCTGCTAAGCTCTACTTTTCTTGTGCTGTAGGTTAAATAAATAATAAGTAGCAGAGGTTCAATAGTGAACTGTCACACTAATATGAATTAGAGGTACTATTAGAGCAAAAGTTTTGCTGTCAAAACACAAAGTTTCCAATGAATATTCACTGATAGCAGCTATGCACTTCACCTAACTGCTTTAGGCTATTTAGGAGAACAGCAGCTGCCAAAAGCTGTGTTATACATTGCCTGTGCACTAGCAAAAAAATGCACCTATGCACTTCCTACATGATCAACCAGACAAATGCCCAGTCATGTCTTTCAATCATTTTAGCATTATTGGGCAGGTTTGCCATAGATTACTGCAGTATTTCTCTGCTCTATGAGCTTTTCCTTCTAGTGTGTCAGGCATCCACCTTCTCTATGAAAGGATCTTTTTGTTAGTCAAGTTTTGTCTTTACAGATTGCGGACACTAAACAGCACCGCTGACGACAGACCCATAGAAAAATAGCATCTAGAATCACAGTAGTCAAGGAGCAATCTTGTTCTCCTGATGTCGACCCAATATATTACCAGCACATTTTTAACAAAGAAATGTGCTTTGTAAAGGTTGCATCCTGTAACACATTTAAGATGAAAATGTGACTCCTTCACAGTGAATAAAGTCAATCATAGTTTTGTTATTCATCTTTATTCAGCCAAATTCTTCAATTAGAAGCCCAGCTGAAAGCTCACTGGAATCAACAACAATATGATTTTTTTTGCCTTTAAATGTCAGCACTGCCTGATGCAGTCACTTCAGTTAGTATTAATAAGGTGCATCCTTGCAGTATCGAAGATAAAGTCCTTTTTAATGCACATTACAAATTTACAATAGACACAAGGCCATCACAGCTGCTCACTCCATGGCACTGCTGCATTTTGCATGCGCCTCCCTCCCAGGTCTCAGCGGGGCCCTGGTAAGCACTTACTCACCGTAATCAACTCTTCTTGCACTTGATGTCTTACAAGGCTAAGCATGCAGAGTTGTTCACATCCTCTCTCACAAGACAAACGTTCTAATCCTTAAATAAGCTTTTTGCCCTCTTCCTACCTTCCAGGGATCAAAACAGCCTGTTTGGGCTTTTTTTTTTAGTCTCCAAGTCCAGCATGGGACACAATTCCACTTGCAGTCTTACTAGAGCTTTAGAGCACTGTAACATTATCTCTCTTGATTTATACCTAATCCCTCTGTTTATACATCACGGGACCTTGTTAGCTCTTGCTCCTGCCACACACTGAGTTTTTATCTTCAAAGTAAGCACATGTTGTTATATATGCTCTACTCAGCTCCACAAATAGATTCCCTGTCTTCAAAACACCACTTCTAACTTAACAGCCACAAATATTGCGCTCTTCATATGCCCATTTTCCCCTTTCTCCACAACCTTGCTGACTACCTACCCTTCAGCAAGCTGTTTTCCATCACCTATTTTGATTCAACATACCCTAGTTCCTGATGCTGCTTGTGATCCCAACAGGATTCTTCTTCTAACCTTTCTTGAGTCTGTTCCTTTTTATTGTTACCTCTTATATCCTGCCAGTTTGCCAACTATCAATCAAGCTCACACAAGCTGTTATGTTGCCAAAAAATGTCTTACCCAAGACAGTTTAGTTTTCATAGATTTTTTTTTTTATTAACTGCCTTAATAAAAATCACTAAAACAATACATCAACTGTGTACAGAAAGGCTATCAGAGAAGAAAAGTACACCGGCTCTGCTCTCTGTCTTCTATCTAATTCATATGCCTGCCAAGTAATCTCGATATAAATTGGATTTTAAAGTAACTTTTTAAATTGCTGTTAGCATTCCTAAACTGAAAAAACTGGCATCTTCAAGCAACGTTACTAGATGTTAGAAAAGCAATTTTTTTCTAATGTTAAAGTCATTGCCGAAATAGAGCCTTGTTTGTAATCCTTGACACAAGCTTTCCACTCTGTCAGTATCTCATATTGTATAATTTTTAAGAAAAATGTTGATTCGACATGAAAAGACTCTAAAACAGTAATTTACGTTTCAAAAATATTCAGTTTATATATATAGCAAGATGAATTACACATCATATGAATTCTCAAAACACTATACTGGGTTAATCTTTCTTGACCACAAGCACAAATTTTTATGTACTTCACAAAATACTTGTTGTATTTTAAAGACTGTCTTTTCCCACTTCATGTTTATAACCACATTATCAAATAGGCTAGTATCTCTTTTTCATTTCCATTTTAAGTTTTATTGAATTATTCCTTGAAGAAATCATATTTCCAATGTCCTCACACCACTTCCACAGATTTCTGTATTTCAGTCTGAAATCACATATATTATGTATATAAAAAGAACACAGATTACAGAAGGTACAAACAAAATAAAGTGTTAAAAACTAAATGGTTACTATTTAACTATACATCAAACTAACAATAGTTCAACAACTGGTGTGTATTTATTCAAAATGACAAACCAGTTTGTACTTATTAGATTTCTACTTTTGCAGTCTTCTAGTTAATAATCTTGTTACTTTTCACAAGTTTATTTTACAGGTTAAAAGTAGTCTAAAAACCTCATAACAGTAACCTTCTGACTTAGCAAATAAAACTAATAATAATGATGTAGTATAGTATATTATTAACTTAAACTCCTTACTGACTTTTCTGTGGGGAAAAAAAAAAGTTTTAACACTAGAAATTAGGATAAAGGCTTGACGTTAAATGTCATCTGAAAAGTGGAAAAACACCATTAGTAAACTGTATGCAAGCTAACAGGTGTATCAATAACTGGGAATTAGTATAGTTTGTATTATGTTTGCATGAAAAAGTAAAAAAATCTTGCCAGAAAGTAGTCTGATATCAAAACTTGTTTGGCAATCTACATTAGTTACAGGGAGCCTATACAGCATTGAACAGACACCTCAATCTTCTGGTAATGAACCTCCACTTCAGAAAAATAATTTTTAGTTTGCTTTCTATTCATTTAAGAGAAGTATGAGAGATGTTGTGGAGGGGTTGGTCCCAACCTTGTTCTAAACAGACTATCTATTAGACATAATCCAAACAGATCATGTTCCCAGAACTTGATTTTACTCAGAACAATTTCAAAAAAACATTTTCTGTCAGTTTGGCTGACCTAAGTGTTCCCTAAGGGAATTTTTCTGCAAAGTCGTCCTTTTTTTTTTTTTTTGGCATCAAGCGATAGCAAAGTAAACTCTGCTCCAGGGAGATCTTAGAGCAGCCTCCCAGTACCTAAAGGGGCCTACAAGAAAGCTGGGGAGGGACTTGTCACAAGGGCATGGAGCAACAGGACAAGGGGCAAGGGCTTTAAACTGGAAGAGGGAAGATGTAGATTACCTATCAGGAAGAAACTCTTCCCTGTGAGGGTGGTGAGGCAGTGGCACAGGTTGCCCAGAGAAGCTGTGGATGCCCCATCCCTAGAAGTGTTCAAGGCCAGGTTGGATGGGGCTTTCAGCAACCTGGTCTGGTGGAAAGCATCCCTGCCCATGGCAGGGGGTTGGAACTAGATGGTCTTTAAGGTCCCTTCCAACCAAACCATTCTACGATTCTATGATTAGAGTTATATGCCACTTTGCTCAACAGTAATTACCATATATCAGCATGCATGGTTTAAATGCTAACATCAGTATCTCAGTAAAGGAGTCCCACATAAAGCAACTGAGTCTGCTACACCTTCAGAAACTGTAAGTTAATGTGAAGGCAGAACTACCGTCATTCCCAAAATCAAAAACAGCCTTAAGCATTGTGGTAAAACACCTGTACAAGGGTGTCAACATCTGTATAACTCTTAGGCTGGTTTTAGGTGATTTCTCGTATAAAAGCTTTCAACTTCCAATTGAGCATTTCTCAGTTTTGAAATCTAGATCAACAGTGGTCGATCAGATAGGTCTTCAGATAAGTCCTATGATGTAGAACATACTGTCATGATGCAAAGCACAAATCCATGCTGATTTAAAGGCAGGAGCGAGGCACAGATCCCAGAAAAGCTACCTATGAATATTTCAGTATGTACAGGTATGTGTTGAAACTTCAAAAACATTAAAGAGAATAAAAGCAGAACAAGAAAGATACTGTGTTATGTTTGTACTGACATGCAAACCAAATGATGGCATCTCATAAACAGCTATTTCTGTCTCTGTGCTGGCCATTAATTCCTAATATAAAGAAAGTTAAAAGATTATTTCCAAGGTATTTTCTTCTTTTAATCTCTCTTAAATACTTCTCCAGTAATCCTCTCCAAATATTACACAATAATCACTAAATTACTAATTAAATTGCCCTAGAGGACAGACAGGCTCCTATTCTGAAACTCCTAAGGTTTTCCACACTCCAGTCCCTTACTTGAACAAAAGTAACCTCGTTCTTTGGTATCTTCACGCATTTCCTTTATCATTGCACTTACCTAATTGTGAAGAAAACTGGCAGGGATACTTGCCTGCAAGCCTTCTACTCCCAGCTACAGAGCAGTGTAGTAATTTGTACTCACTGGGTGCAATGGGATTTTTTTAACATACTCCTTAGTCCACAGACGTTCACAGAGAGCTGTTGAGCCCCAACAAGAGATCACTGGACTGGGAGTCAATTCAGACTCTACCACTAATCTCTTACATTACTGAATGGCCTGGTCTTCCATTTTCCCCTCTCTTTGTTGATAACACTAACACATTTATAAAGTTTCTGAGTATAGATGAAAAGCAACATAAAGTGGACCAAAATATCACTAATATTGTTGGTACAATTTACTAAAACCATAACCATAACTGCAACACAGATATTTCATATTTTAACAGAAGCTAAGATATTAGTAGGTCAAAATATCTCTCTTATTTCAACACAGTTCCTGCTTAGTGTTGTATATTCAAGTTATATTTCATGTAATAAAAAACACTAAAAAAAAAGAAAATAATTTCCATTTAGTTTTAATACTGGTTGAATCTTTGGCGGAAGCTAAAGGTAAAGCTTTGAAGCATTTTGCATATAACTTATACAGAAGATTTTCTACTAAAAGATTGTTATCTCATATGAAAGCAATGTTTCCCCTATTAAAAAAGGCACGAAAGCTGTTGCTCAAAGTTTGAGTGAAGTCAAATGACAACTGTTAAAGTGTACACGGAGATAAGAGTTTCTTATATTGTGGACAAAGCAATATATAAATAATTGTAGGCAAAAGAGATAATTTCTGCTGGATTTGGCATATCAGTAAATACACTTTTGCCTCCACAAAACTTTCAAAAAAACAATCAGGCTTCTAAGCAGCCACCATCTGAAATTATTATCATCTCCATAAAAAGAAGCAGCAAGATTTACAGTGTTTAGAGGAATTTACATGAAATCTAGAAAGCACCTGTCAGTACATGCAGAACTCAATTTTTTCTGTGATGCTCAAAATAGTATTAGAAATGAAAAGCAATGCACTCTGAACTATCCCAAGGTAATATAGGACAAAATTCTCATTATTGCACTGAATATCTTAATTCAGCTCTATTATATTTTATGAGAAGAATTTGCAAAGTCAAGTATTTATAATAATAAGATTGGTAGCACCTTAGAGCTGAGCACCTCACAACAGTCAGACCTATGACAGAGTCTCCAGGTTTTCCCCCTCCTTGAACACCAGACATCCCAAAGTAATCTTACATATTTTCAAGACCAGATAACTTCAGCTATAGTGCTTAGTATCTGCCAGGAAACCAGCAGAGTATCAGAATATTTTTTCCCAAAACACATTAGTTAATAACGAAAGTGAAGGGAGAACAGCACTGATTAGGATCAAAATAGGGAAAGTAACTGTCCTAGAATGTACCTCCAAAGCTTTCTTTGGTAAGCATTTCCAATCTGCAAGAAACCTGTTTTACAGACTGAGATAATTTTGGGGAAAAGGTTTTTATTTATATCAAGCTCTACAGTCTCTATGGGATATCTTGGAGCATCTGAGCTGACAGAACTAGTTTTCGCTCGCATGACTTGAACTGAAACGTAGGTCCCAGCTTACATCAAGTTTTCAAGCAAGCTCCCTGGATTTTGAAACAACCTCAGAGATGTTGTAATTCACCGAGCTTTTTTAACATATTAAAAAAAAATAACACTTCCCTAGGTTGTTTATTCTTTATTCCACAAGTGCCTTCAAAGATTTCAATTTATGTTTTTACATCATTAATAATTCTATATAAATATAAGAGCCAGAATTGATGTTTATTATTATGGATTCCAGTATAACACTTCTGAGATTTTACAAGCCTTAAAAAAAAAGTTACCTCTCCTTGGAAATTAAAACAGTGTTCTGTCTTAAAGTGTATCAGGATATGCCACCATTTGCCCTCAACATCTGTTTTTTATTATGCCCTAAAGAAACTGCTGTACGCTGAGACCACAGCAGCACAACTTTGCTTTTATTTTTCTCAAAATTTTCTAAGTAGAAATAAGCAAACAGTCATTTCTTGATCATTCATTGGACAGCACCATGCATATGTAGCAGATATCTATACAAAACAGAGGAAGCAGAACAGCCCGTAGTATTCCTACATACTCTCTCCAGCTGTCTCGTTCCCTCTGACAAGCAAAGCTTTTTGATCCTTTTCCATATACTTTACATTATAACTTTAAATCTGACAAAAAGAATTTAAAGATATTTTTTCTATAAAACTTGTGCAGTGTTTCCTTCTCTTAGGTTCCTAGACATAAGTAAATGGTTGCTGCCCCAGCAGTAAAAAGAAAATCTTTACAAAAATAAACCAGATCAAATTAGAACCCCCCCCAAAAAAATTAAGCATAATTATTTCATATGTTCAACTGCTTTTTTTGTCTACTATGTGCCCCCCTCTTTTTTTTCTATAACTGAACCACTAAGTAATTTCCCCTCTCTTTGTTTTTGAGAGAAAGTAAAGGGAACAAGCTCGTGCATGTACATATGAAAGGTGCATGCTTCCGATTCAGTGAGAAGTTTCATTCTCAGTATTACTTTTCCATGACATATAGCTTTCTCTTAGCTCATCTGTGAATCTGAAATTACACCAAGACACAAGTGACAAAATCTTAAAGTCAGCTCACACCTGCTGAGGCTAATGAGGATTGCTTGTAGCCGCCTCAAGGCTGACACAATCCTAAGGACCTATCGTCAAAGCCAAATGCTTCTGCTCCGCAAGGCCTCCAGTAACTCTTGAGTCCCTACAGGCACCAAATTTATAGTAGCCAGAAGTTAAAAATGCTTAAGGGCAAGAGATACTTTAACATTTATATGTCATTTTAATGACTGCATTATGAATCATACACCTTCAGTAAGATAAAATAAAGAAGTAGGTTACCTGGGGTTAAAAGAATGACAGACATAGTGATGAGTGAACAAACAACTAGAATCACCAGCAGCGCAATAGCAATTCCCTTCCAGTTCCTCTGCGGAGGGCTGTTACTTCCAAGTTCCTACAGGAATGGAAAAAAATAAAATAAAAGGAAAAGACCATGTTTCATAATCATATATTTCTAGAACTATCAGCAACAGGAAAATTGCTCTGTGCACACTCATAATCACAGCATGGGAGTTGATCATGATCCTTCCCTTCTCAATAGTACATAGAGTCATCCAAAGGCGTGTAACTCTTACACTTTTTTAATAGATGTCTCTCTTTTTTTAAATATATATAAGTAATTTTATACCCCTAGAGACAATCAAAAAAGCTTATACAAGCTGTCCAAAATACAACTGGTGTTAAAATGTGCTGAACATAAACTTCAGGATGATATCAACTAGCAGTTTATAAGATAATTACAGAAATGAAATGTAGCAATTTACTGTAATTCCACCTAACGTGGTATGGACCATAAAGGTTTAAATACACATCCTTTTTAATGTACACTATTAAACTTATTTGTAATAGAAAACATTTACTGCCTGAGGCTCCAAGTATTCCATCTGAAGCTGCACAGCTCTTGTCTATACAGTAGTTCAACCATAAACTGCTCCCCTATTACTTATAAAAAACCCAACAATAGCTTATAACAAATGTTAAATGAATGCTTCTGTAACTACCAGTACACTTAAACCTACATTCTCTGTGGTTACACGTTTAACTCCTATTAACTCCAGCCAGACGCCATTTAGGTTTGTCAGTAGTAGCAATGCATTGCCTGTGTTCATGGTACAGTTTGAGACCAAACAACACATAAACATCTAACAACAGAATGACAAAAATAGTACAACAAATGTTTCATACAATCCTAACTTCCTTTCACAGAAACAGTATTTTTTCCACCTATAACTGGCATGCATAAATGTTCCTCTGCCACATTTACCCATGCCTTTACTACCTCACAATTAAATTGTTGTAGTAAAGACTCTCTGTGAAAAGAAACCTTGGAGGGACTTCTCAGAAGAATGCACTTCAGCCTATTTACAAAATTGTTATGTTACACAAGTGCTTCACAATCCACACCAGTTTCCACTAGGCTCCAACTAAACACCAGGTGGGGTAAAAAATGTAGGCTTTAGCCCACACTCACCCCCGAAGACAACACCACATAAAAACCTCTCTCCCTCTCCCCAGGACCTGCTGCCATAACATGCATGAGCAGAGCCCTGCAAGGCTGCCTCTCCACTGAACACATAGGGAGCAACAGCCACCAAAGATGAGAGATTACTTGGAGTCTCTCTGCGATCCTGGGTTTGTTAATCTTGCAAAGATATTCTTTTATCTTTCTCCTTTGTCCTGGTTTCAGTTCGGATAGAACTAATTTTCTTCCTAGTAGCTGGTACAGTGCTGTCTCTTTTGGATTTAGGACGAGAGTAATGTTGATAACACACTGATGTTTTAGTTGTTGCTAAGTAGTGCTTACTCGAAGTCAAGGACTTTTTAGTTTTCCATGCTTTGCCAACAATGAGGTGCACAAGAAGCTGGGAGGAAGCATAACCAGGACAGCTGACTCAAACTAGCCAAAGCAATATTCCATACCATAGGACATCATGCTCAGCATATAAACTGGGGGCAGCTTGCCAGGAAGGGCTGATCACTGCTCAGGGACTAGCTGGGCATCAGTCACTGAGTGGTGAGCAGCTGCATTGTACATCACTTGTTTTTTTGCCTTGGGTCTTATACCCCTCTCTCTGTTATCTTCCTTTGTGTTACAATTATTATTTACTTTATTTCAATTATTAAACTGCTCTCATCTCAACCCACGGCTTTTACCTTTTTCCCATTCTCCTCCCCGTTCCACCGAAGAGGGAGGACAAAGCTGTGAGTCGAGGGCTGCATGGTACTTTGCTGCTGGCTGTGGTTAAACCACAACACCCTTTCTGCTGAACAAAAGGGCAGATGGATGGGAGCAGCTCTGCCACCTCAGCCATCTTGTTCTTTGGGGAGGACTAAGGCACAGGATGGTACCTTCTGCTCTGTTTTATAAGCTTCCAAAGGCAAATTAATACTATTTTACATATGCATTATTTCATTTTGGTTTTCTGAATTATAAATGAGTGTGAAAAGGAGATGTCCTAACAACAGAAAATGACAATATTCTTGTGCCTTCTTGGCTGGGGTATACCATCTCAACAGCATACAGCATTTTTAACAGTGTCTTTAATCTTATTTATTTTAACCCCTCACCTGTTCATTTCTACCTGTAAAAGACAGTTTCTCTCCCTGAGCCTCTTTTCCAGGAAATGTAAGGGGAATTCCCATATGCAGTCTCTAAGCAATCCCACAGCAGAAGTCTCACAGCAGGCCTCACCCGTTGCAGCTCCCAGCAAGGAGCTCCCTGCCACCCTGACATGGCTGCCATCTGCCAGGCCCCATCCTCCTGCCTGGCCTGGGCCTGGCTGAGTTTGCTTATTTTAGAGATTTTAGCCTCATCAGAGGGGAAAAGCAGCCAGTCTGCCTACTCAGTTTAAACCCTAGGCCACAGCTGGTCTTCGTGGGACCAGCTCCCTCACCTGACAGGTGTTGGCCTTCTCCCCACAGCTGAAGCCAGTTCAGGCCTAGTGGTAAATGGCCACCAGCCAGCCTGGGCTGCTCTCAGTCCTTCCCGTGGCTGTAAGAGTAATTGTACTTTTTTATTATTACACAAATCTCCTCTTTGGTGTTGATACTGATTCAATGGCAGATAATGGATGATGTTCAATTGTAACACATAGAAGGAAATTACTGAGGAAAGTTGCAGCACAGCATTAGCAGGGGGTCCCTCAGACTGAACTCTTGTGCAGCTTTCCTGGGGATCACCTTGCAGGAAAAGCCTGATTACCATAACCAACAATGCATCTTTGATGCCTGTAATTTTTTTATTTTTTTTTTTTTTTTTACTAAAGTTCAGGACTCTTGTCTTCCACTGGCGTGGGGGGAAAAATGGTGTAAGCAGGAACTTCTGGCATCTGTCTCCTTGCCCCTGTTTCCCCACCCCTTGCAAACCTGCCTGCTCCCATCGTTTTCTTCAGCTCCTTCTGATACACTCCCACCTCATTTAATACTAATTACCACAGCAACTTCCTGAGTAGCCTTAAAGATGGTTGGTCTTTGAGGCCTGCGTGACAGCTTCACAAGCCCCTTTGGTGATCTCTAGGATATGAGGACTGCATGGCTCAATCCTGTCTGGACAGCCCTGGCCATGCTGACATTGCAAGGATCCCCAGCCTTTTCACACAAATATGAAACTTTTATGTCCTGCATGTAAAATCAGATCCAAGCTATTATTTTCCTTAAGTAAGAATTATTTTAATGTTAACAGCACAGTCTAGAAAATATAAACTTATTCTAAACATAACAGTATATGCCTTATTCATATGACACTTAACAGAGTCCATTTGTAATAGAAGAACTAGCAGCTCATACAAGCAAGTGGCCATGAGAAAACAGTAGTTACCTCCAGAGAATCATGACACCCTATTCCAAAGGATTGACTTAAAATGACAGAAGCTGGACAACTTGATGAATGTACCAAAGCCTCTAAAAAAATGTACCAAGTCCTCATTATTCAGAGGGTTCTTCTCTGCAGACATGAATATTGTTCAGTTTCTAAAAATAAAGCTCCATTTTAAATACTTCTGCAAATTTTTGCAAGGAGAATATCAAACAGATGAATCCAGAATTCAGCATACAAAGCTTACTGGTACCCACAGTGAGAAAGAAGGGAGCTTCCAGCTCACTGAAAATCTTGGAGACTGGCGTAAAAAGAAGGACTTATCTCTACAAATAAAGTACTTGGGTTTAATATTTTGATAAAATTTATAAGTTGTTCTGAATTATTAGATTAGAAGTTATTAAAAGGTCATGATGTTTTCATAATGAGTGATAACATTCTGGTAAGACATTTGTGAAGTTAATGTGCACTAACAAAAAAGATTTGATGGAATATTAGAAAAATTACCATAATAAGGTAAATTCATAGTACAACCGGTATCAAGGGCATCGCCAATCAACTTTCTTGATGTTAACCAATGCAAGTTCTGGAATATAACCTACAAAGTTTTAAAATAGACTAAGCTGCTGTTCTTCAACAATAAAATATTTTTAGCCTTCTACTGCTTTTCAAAATGGTCATTAGCAAAAGGCAGTTAAATAGATTTTTAGACTGTGTATCACTGGCAAGACAGAAGCTGTCATTTTTGAGTATGACAAGAAGATAGAGGCATTCAAGAGGAAACATCAGAGCCATACAATGAGAAGCTTTTGACATCATATAGTTTCCCCATAACTAACTGCTAACTCGCACATAACAACAATGAACACACAGATGGAGATTTAGGGATCTAATCTTCTAAATAGGCTCTTCTATTAATGTGGTTTGAAAAAATATCAACTTTTGAATATGGTGGTTTATATATAATACTATCTATAATGTTATTATAGATTTTACAATCTAACTCTAATGAATCAGAAAATGGCTGCTCAAAGCATAATACAATTGCAGTTTTCTCATTATTTAAAGTACCTTTTTCACAAACCATTTAATTGCATTGTTGCCAAAACCAATCCTTAAGTAATATATATTTCTGAATGTAATTTGTGATTGAGTAATACCTTACTAAAACACAGCTACAAAGAGAAAAATCCGTTATACTGCATACACAAAAAACTGTACACCAGTGTTATAGAACCTAATGTTCTTGGCCTGTTCCTGTCAAATGCTAAAAAGCACATTTTACCATAAACTTTTAATCACTACCCTCACTGAATTCAACATATGCAACCAAAGGGAGGTTCTTGCCTAAGAGCCTAAACTTTCTGCTCTGTAATTGTCTCCATTTAATCTCTGTTGAAAAGACCCCTAAAAGAAAAGGCATAACTTGCTGTCAGACTGGTTTTACAAAAACAGGTACTATGTTGCATTACAGAGGCTGCAAATACTGTAATTAAGGAATCACACCAAAATTCTGCAATAGTAATCAAAAGAAAGGCTGAAACAAAAATCTGCAGAGACTGGACGTAAGAGGGATGTCAGGTTGAGGCTGTCAAAGGAGAGCAGGAGACATTTCAACCCTTCAGTGTCTCTCTATGCTAAATCCCACTCCCCATTGCAAAACAAGGAAACAAGGTATTTCAGAAGGAAATGCTGAAAAACTATATCCAGCAAATACAGAAAGCAAATATAAATCAATACACTGAAGCATTTTTTCTCCTTTTCTGGGTTGATTTCTAAATATGTACTCCCTCTCCAAACACAATTTACTGACTGATGATGAACTGATTCACTACAAGAATGAAAATCTTTTAAGCACTAGCAGGACATGGCTTTCAATTTCACCATCTATGGCATGTAACCTCATCCACCAGTCCTGAGGAGTTGTTCTCTATTTTTGAACAAAATACAGATGGATGTTCCATCTTGAAAATAAAGAACTACAAAGTTGCCTCCATAATGGCTGTGTTACACCTGAATGTAACAACAAGATATAACCCAAGTTCCTATTACAATAGAAATAACAACATGAAACTAATTTCCATTAAACTTATTTCATATAGAAATATTTTTTATCCCTTGACACAGAAACAAAAGTGCTTATAATTTAAGAGTGCTGTTTCCTTTTAAGTAGTATTGGGGATATTGATTTGGGAAAAAGAATCACTTAAAATTAATAGATGTAGTATCTTTTAAAAAATCAAATATTTCCATATTTTTACCTGAATAAACTTACAATCCTTCTTGTAAGCAGCATAACAAAAAAAAGAAAAATATCACAGCTTCCTTCCTAAAGCTTATCGAGTTGCACAGTTTTATTGTTAATCAATGAGGATAAAAAGCCTTTAAGACATAATTTTTCTAGCAAGCGTGTACAACTAAGGAGACAACAAAAGGTCAGAAAATATTGCCGTAACATGCTGCATTAATAACTCAGGTTTTTGAATTATCTTAACAGCATTTTCCTGATTTCTTGGAAAACTATTTATGTAAACCACAATACAATTTCTACGATGGAAATAATGACAGAAGCAGCAGGAGACTGCCTGTGCAAGCAGGCACACAGAAGGGCACTGGCTCAAGCCTGAGGACTAAAGAGTGCCTCTGCCAGGCTTTTCCAGAAGAGGCAGGTTAGTTAAAATGCAGCATCCCCTTTGGGAGAAGAAATAAAAAACAAACTTTCAGAGACAAGCTAACCCTGAGCATTGGTGCTTAACTAAACTGCTTTGTCTCATAGAACTACCTGCCCATGCTGCGATCAACCTAGCTGATACACGGTGTTATGAGCCAAATATAGAAAATATGCATTTATCTATAAAAATTAAGAACCAGAATTCCACCAGTTTTAACTATTTCTGCTGAATACAGCTGGGTACAGCTCAGAGCAATAGCTGAGATTCTGCCATGATTTCTGCAGTCCAGAGTGAACTTTACCAGGCTGACATGCTCAGTGGTACAGGTGTGCAGATGCACGTTGGTGTTTACCCCTAAACCACGGGTATTTGGAACAGGAAACCCATCAGCACTGAGCTGCAGCAGTGTCTGGTGGTTGCCTGGATTTGTGTTGAGGCACTAAGGGCAAACGAAGGATCTTTCTTAGAGGAGCTGTAGCAGTTTCTGCCAGCATAGCATCTTCTGAAACCTTGAATGAATCGTCCTCTTTCTTTTGTCTTTTTTTTTTTTTTTTTAAAAACCATTCCTTTACTGTCACCAGGACAAAGTCTAGAGAGGAAAGCTCTAAGAAGAATCACAGCCTTCCCTTATTTTGGCAAGAATTTCAGGGGCAGAGTGCGTTAGAGTAGGAAAAGCAAATGTAATTTGCTTTGCAGCAGGCATGAGAATGAGTCTCACTCTGTAGCTTAGATGTAATCACGATGATACCACTTAATGACTCCTCCAGCATCTACTTCATTAAACTCTACCATTTGCATTCCCCAAACATGAAGAAAAGATGACAAACATAAAAAGACAAACAGTTTCATGTTGCATCTCAGGTGTTTTAAAAGACAGACCCAGGATACTTATAATAAAAAGACTGCAGGCTTTCCAGAGTTCTTCATACAGCTGGTCCCCCAACTGATACTAAATACTACCTGCCTTGATTTTGCAGTGTACTATTTGCAGGAAAATTACCACAGCAAGCATTTAGAATTTGCGATTAAATGATTGTGTCCATTCCTTCCCAGCTGTTTTTGAGTAATCCCATGGCCTAGATAGCAAGAGAGACTAAAAGACAGATCCACAAAGTGGCACAGGATAGTTATAATCCATTTGCATAAGTACCTATCATTTCATCCCTCATGCTCCCTTTACAATTCACCGTGTTATAAGATCCTATTGCTCCAGTTCTTGTCTGAATGATAATGGTCACACAATTACCTTCCCTGGTCAATATCTTTATTCATCAAAACGTTGGCGCTTCTTTTCAGAGGCATTGTAAAGTGCCGCTTTCACAGGAATGCATGACTCTCCATCAGTTCGGTGCATAATGGGCATTTTAAAAAGAGAGCAGCTTGTTAGCAATTACCCTGCTTAGAACAGGTGCAGGATTTGGATACGGGAACAATCTGTCTTCATATTTTTATTTCTCTGGGCTGTGCTGGTAAGAGAAACCCCTCCTTTTGCAGGGCCAAACTGAAAAAAAAATAGCCTAATCCAAAACAAATAAAACAAAACAAAACCCACCCCTGTCTCAGCAAAAATAAACTAAAAGAACAAATGTGCACATGTAAGTCATTCTAAGAAGCATTAATCACCCACACTGGTTATGTATTTTCCTAACCTTGAAAAATATTTTGTGCGTTTTTTCAGCCTTGATCATTTCTGTTCTAAGCAGAGAGATTTTTTTCCTGGACAGGCAAGTGTCCATTCATGAACTGAATTTTGGTAATCTTTGGTATTTTGGAACAGCTTTGTCAACACCCTTAGCTCCAACTACTCACAAAAGATCAAAAACATTTATGGAATCTACTTAATGTATTATGGCTAGCATTAAGAATGCATTTCACATCTTCCAACTCATTTTGCAGTGTACCTGGTAACATTTACTCAAACACAATGAGCTAGCTATTACACTAGACAAACAAATAAAAGCCTAACTTCTAAAGCATTCTACCAAAAATCCCTGTTTAAGGTCTAATCACAGCAGAGGAGTTTAAAATTTTGGTCATTACTTATACATGCAATAAATACAAAAGCAGGGAGAAAATGAGGTCAGTAGAACCGATCAAAACAGCATGGCACATGCACAAGTTAAAATTTGTGGCCATCCACTTTATTTTATGAACACAATACTATTCACATTTGCAGTATAGAAAAGCAAGTGGGAAAAAAGCAAACTATCACAGTGCACACCATTAAAAAAATATGTAAAAAGCAAGTCATGGAAAATATTGCCATAAGGACTCGAGTAGCTGAGGCGGGGGGGGACTTTGATAAAATAACAATGGATGACAAAACTGGTTTATATTTGAAATAAAAACCAGTCATGATGTATAGACAAGCTACAGCAGGCAAGGGAATTCCTTTGGCTTTTGGGAGCTGAGCTGCATGTAACACGCTTCTATGAAGAGGTATAATGCCATGTAGAGTTATTGCAGCATCAGAGGCAACTTCATTGAGACTCAGTACACTGAAGTTGTTACCACTTTTCATCCTGTGTTCACAATCTTTTGCAGTTTGTTTCTAACAAAGTTTCAGAAGTAAAAATGGTACACTTTTTCCAGCCCAGTAGAAATACTTGGAGAATTAAGGAGAATACAATTTTCTGGCAAGATGTGAGAAAGTATCTTTAGACTCAAAAGTACTTATGTACATGAAAACTACAGATAGCCACCTAATGGGATTTTTCCTACAGGGATTGTTCCTAAGTAGAATAGCTACTGAAGAGCTGCTTTATTAAATATATCTATTTGCAACACTCACCCAATCTCCCCTGCAGACAGTTGGTTGACAAGAGGAGTCACACGCCCTTTGGGGGGTCTGAGGCTCACTGCTAGCCCTAGTGTCACTCCAGGTTATGTTCCCCATGTCCTCATAGCACTAAAGCTCCAATATCCACACTGTGCTACATCTTCTCTTCCTCACACGAGTCTCATCTTGAAGCTAATGAGATTTTTGTCTGAATATGAAAAGCTATCTCTGTATCTTGAAGACTGCCTGCCAGATTACATGGAAATAAAGTAAGCGGCTCATTTCCAGTGAGCCTATGCATCATTAGTATCTAGAGGAAATCAACAATTCATTTTCCATAATTAAAGAAAATTCTTAATATATTTTACTAAAGCAAGCAATGTCAAGGACAGAAAAAGATGGCAAAACAGCAGGCACAAGCATGATCTTCTTCAGGTTATTATGATGTAAAGGAAGAAGTCTATATGAATATATATGGCCAAAAAGGTATTTTCATATATTCCTATTGATCCAAACTTTAATGAAATGTCACAAGATAGTAACATATTTCTTCTGTTCTTATTATGTTGAATAAAAATCCCCTAATCAAGTAAAATAACATATCTCCAAAAAAAGGCAAAAAAAAATGGATGGATACAAGCTATACATGTTGCATACTCACAGATCTTTCTACTGATATAACAAAGTTGTTAGCTAGAATTTGTCCTGTTCATTGCTCGGAAATTAAATTATACTTTGCCTGATTTGCTTTAAAAAAAAAAAAAGCTTTTAAATGTATTTTCATTTCTCAATATATTTGCAAGGTCCCATAAGAGATGACTTTTAAAACTGACAATGTCGATTTTGACATTAATGAGCGGATCTGTTTGACAACATAACATTACACTTCACTGAAGGTTAGAAAAACAGGAAAGGTTACTATACTGCAGTAATGTCACGTAAGTCAAATTCAGGTTTATGCCACAGAATTTTACAATTTAAATTGAGTACAGTGCCCCTATATTTAGTGGTATAACACTGAGCTCTGCACTGGAGCATAACTTTAAAGTAAGACCACTGTTAGAAGAACCAAAATCACCTTTTGGAGTTTCTCATTGTTCAGGTATTTGTACACATGCTTGATTTTATACCATTTAAGAGGCCTGGAGAATGGATTTGACAAAAACTTTTTTTTTTACATGAGTGAGATTAAATCAAGAGTTGTCAAAATATGGAACAAATTTGTAAAGGTTATTTTGCAAATTTACATCGATATTTTTCTATTTGTTTTCAGATTTACACAGAAGTTATTTGCAAATAAAACAAGTAATTTAAATCCAAATGTGCCTTAATAAGCCTTTGTGTGCACATATATATGTACACATATACACGTATCGCTGAATATATATACAGATAAGTATTATTCAAGGCCACATTCCTATAAATAAATTAACATGTAAATAAACCAAAGAGTGTCAGTACCAGGAAAGGGAACTCTGCATTTAGGGGGATCTAAGGTAGTAGAGAGTTAGATGAGTTTCCCAAGGCCATGTGAGAATGGTAACCCAGCATCTCTTTACACAAATATTTGTGAACAAAATTGTAGCAAACAAAATTATCCGGCCTATATCACTGGGCTCTGATTAGAAATTTATGACTTCATTTTTCATAGTCCTCTTCACGATTAAGTTGCTTGCTTTCTGAAAAAATGGAACGTTATTTAAAGCAGAGGAATACTATGATTCATCAGAAATAAAGATACGGTTTTCTCCTGCATTTTGTTAGGGGAAAAAGACCAGAAAGGTGATCAGAAAATTTGTAGATTGGACACTATGTTCTATAGAGATAGTATAGCCAATAACCCCACAGAACCAAGATCACAGTTCACTTAAAAACAATGCTAGTCCTCACAGCTCTAACAACATTACATTTTTCACACACACATACACAACACAAAAAGAGCTTATAATAAAGCATTTATAGAAAGACTATGGGTCACCAAATCACGTCCTTACATATACTCCACTGTGGGAAACTGCAGCGGGTCCACAGATCCCTTGGCAGAGTATGAGGTAGTTGACCTCGACCAGATTGTCATGTACCCGTGAGAAATTGCGAGATAACGAACTTGGATAGTTTTATTATGTTGATGTGCAAAACAAGCAGAAGAACGGGAAGCAGAATATGTGGACGTGCAAGTGTGAAGAGCCAATGGACTTAAAGAGCAAGGAGCCCGGACCAATGGGAGGAGGACAAGTATGAGAAAGAATAGTATAAAAGTTTGGAAATAATTAATAAAGGGAAACACTTTCTTGCACCAGATTCTTGTCGTGTCCATCTCAACAACGACACTCCACTCAATTAAAAAGCAAACGCAGTACTAAAAAAAAATATCAGGAATTTCTTGGCTGTTTTACAGGATTAATTGATTTCAAGAGTACACTTCAAGAAAACATAAAAAACCCCTGCAAACTCTTCTTACCTTAATGGCCAACCCTATCAACATAAAACACTTCAAAGGCCCTTTATCCATGACGTTTCATGGGGAAATGTGAGCCACCCAATAACCTAGTAGCTTTTGACTGATCTATGGAAAATGGGAATGCCTCTTGATGGGACAGAGCGCTCTCCTCTTCACTAGGTGTTAAGACAGTTCCACCATGGGGGCATGCCCACCAGCAGCTAGCCTAGGGCAAACTTCATCACAGGAAATGGAAAAAAAAAATAGTATCTTTAAAATATTATTTCTGGCTCAACTGGAGTAAATTAAAATAGTCCACATAGTCCATCGCTTAAGATTTTTATACTGATATACCGTAGAAAACGGAATTTTCTACTGCGTGAGAATGGTGAGCCTGTGTGCCTTGCAAAGCAGGGCCTGACAGTCAGAGGAGGGAGCTGAGGAATGCAGAATACGATAAAGAACTAAAACAATGAGATAAGAAGAAGAGACTGATTTCCAAGCTGGTCTCAGACAGCTAGGGTCTAGAAACTTGCAAAATTATGTCCTTTAGATGAACTTAGCTCATTATAATCTCACTATAATCCTAAAAAACACACCCCTAGGAGGAGATTTTAGATGCAAATTTAGGACCACCTCAGTATAACGAAGTAATTGGGAAATGAGACAGGCGCAGATAATTTTTTGTTGATGCGAACATGGGTAACCAATCATTTGCCTCTGGGTAGTTTCTTCTTTCTTTCTATCTAGTATAAAGGCTGCCGTGTGATTTTCAAGGGTGTGCTAGCTTTGTGGGACTACCACCTGGCATCCATCTCTCTACAAATATGAAATAAAACACCTCTGCTATGTGTGTATACTAGCATACTGCAAACTGGGTGAACAAACCCTGCTTCTGGGACAACAATACTTGTTTCCACACATTTTTCCAACTAACCATATGATTTCTCTCAGTATTGATTCAGATCTCATTTGCTTCAGTTGAAAGATTTTGAGGCGTTGAACAGTGATACTGCTAGGTTCACCTCTGCTGCCAGCTTGTCCATGCATGGAGGGGGTCTTTCAGACGGGTGTACTGTACTGGGTCTCGCTGCAATGGAGTTAACTTTCTCTATAGCAGCCCGTATGGTGCTAGGTTTTGGATTTGTGGCTAAACCAGTGTTGATAACACTCCAGTGTTTTGGGTACTGCTGAACAGCGCTTGCACAGCATCAAATCTTTCTCTTTTTTTCCTTTTTTAACTCACAACAGGTAGGCTGAGGGGGTGGGAGAGAAGTTGGGAGGTGACACAGTTGGATCAGCTGAAACAAACTGGTCAAAGAGATACTCCATACCATGTAATGCCATGCTCAGCCCTCAAACTGAGGGTAGAGGGTGAAGGGGGTGTCTTCCAAGGGGCCATTGCTCAGAGACTGGCTGCGCATGGGTCTGCTTGCAGGAGGTGGTGAGTGATTGCCTTTGCATCACTTGTTTTGTTTTTTCTTTCCTTCACTTATCAAACCATCTCTACCTGAACCTATGAGTTTTCTTGCTTTTGCTCTTCCTATTCTCTCCCTGGTCCCACTGTGGGGGAAATGAGCAAGTGGCTGGGTGGTGCTGAGCTGCTGGACAGGTCAACCCACCACGGGCACATAGAGCCTCTTCTCACAACACTTTCTTGCATCTGCATTTAATGACTGCACCACACATTATCTTTTATTTCCTTTCAATAAGATTACATCATAGCCACCCTCAGTATAGCAGGGAATGGCAGTCTCCCTGGAACAGAGAGTAGATTAAGAGTCAAGATGCTCCTACTGCCAAGCTTTTCCAGATGCTGTTTTTACTGAAAGCCAAAGAAATTAGAAGGTACACTAAGGTCTGCTCTAGCAAAGCTTGGACATTCTGAGAAACAACTCAAATGAACCTTCGATTGTAGGGATAAATAATCCCTTGTGACCTTCTGACTCTCGGTTAAAGCTCCTACTGCTGCAATAGCTGGGAGGATGCAGCCCCGTAAGGGACACACAGAATTAAGCACAGAAGGTGCCTAGATCTGCTATTTGCGGAGTTAATAGAGATAAAGCAGGTTGGAGAGGAAGACCAGAGGATGACTGAAAAACAGACATTTTGTTACTCTACATGGAGTTCCTACTTTACATATAGCTCTTCGTTTAGCATGGCAGCACAAATACAGAAGAGCAATAAACTCTATTACTGCAGCTTACAAAAGGGTGCCTAAAGCCTTTACTGGCTGGGGCTTCGGTACTATTATTTCAAGCAGTATGAAATAGCAATAGTTGAGTTATTTCTTGTGGCTAGTTTACATTTTTTGTTGAATCAAGAAGGATATATCTGCACTGCACAAAAAGATAAAGTAATAATCTACTTCTGTTTCACTACATTTTTTGAGGGGAAGGGGAAATGTAGATGATTAGAACAGGCAAAACAAATATAGAATTAGTAACTGCTGTAGCAATTGCAGCTTCCTCTGAAGTGTACAGTTATTTTTTAACCAAAGTTACACGTATTGTAATACGCTCATTTCTTACTGACTCGTGCCAGCGCCATCACTGCCAGAACAAAACCATTTCTGAGACAGGTTCCTGCGTAGCTGTTACAGTATGGGAATGACAAGCAGAAACAACAGAAATCAGAGAAATCAGGTTTGGTGTATTTTTGTAAAATAAATGTAACAGCAGAGCACTGTGATTAAAAGGGAGACTGGGCAGTACTAAACAAAGAATATTTTTAGGGGCTCTGTCATATTCTTAACAAGAGAATAATAGCTAGTACCATGAAAAGCAATGGTATTGTCACGCAGCCCATGCATGCTTTAGTACTTGTACTAATAAAGGTGAGAGCATATCACTGAGTATCTTCAAAAATTTGGCAGAAATCCATCCAAACTAGGAGTTTTGACTTACAGCAAGAAATGAATGGCACCATTCATTTTCTCCAGAGTAATGTCTTCTTCCTAGCTGACTCTCATGACAAATAAGGCAAGGATGTTCTTTATGAAACACATATTATCTATTTCTTTTTGGTTTCTTGCCATTTTGAGAGTTAGAGGAGTTATAATTAGAAGTCAGTTAAACAGAGCCAGAGAAAGAAGACAAAGATCTTACCAACGTAGACTGGGTATCCAGCCATTGGCAGAGCTGTTACACTAAATTGGACGAAAAGTTCAAAACAGTCTTGTCACTGAATTTTCCATTAAGGCACTGAAGGTAATTTGCCGTCTACAGATCCAATACTCACAACAGATACTCAGTTCAAAATCTCTCCTTGGCTCTGAGCTTTACTATAAGAGCCAAATAATTCCTTCAGATCCACTTCAACAACTCCTACTGAAATGTCTGGAGGCAGAGGACAATATTTGACTCAAATGAAGGTGTTGGGCTACAAGACAGGCTATAATACTGCAGCTTTCTTACATATACTTACACAGATGTACTGTAGGTTTTAAAGGAAATAGATTCTTGGGATACTCCATGATTCTCCAGATTAATAATTAAAGAAGTGTCAACCTTTATTTCCTTTTTCTAAATATTGTCAGGAGTTGCTTATTTTTCAATTAGACTGAATACACATATGCAGTCTGTCCCCAAAAACGAGCTAATAGAAGTTAGAATCCAGACCCATATGGACAATTAATCTGCATAACTTATTTAATAAGCTACAAAAGGAGAGTTTTTCCAGATTCATGTAAAAATGGGTCACAGTTAATCTCGAACGTTCATAAAATACAAACCACTTTCAGAGTAGAGAAAGGAAAAAAACAAACTAAAACAAACAAACCACCTGCAGAACGTAAGTGTGGATTTCTTCACAGATAAGTGGCAATGATTAACAAATGTAATTTCAAATTTCTGGAAACCTGCCAAGAACTATTTTTTAGCTAATTCACAAAAAGGGAATGGTATCAAAAGTGCTGGTGTAGTTAATACCTGACATTCGCAGGAAAATTTCCTTCTTCACATTTTCTGTTCATTCTACACCTGTGGGATTTCTCCCTGTTTTCTACAGCTCATAGTACCACATGCTCCTTATTCCCTGTTGAATAACTGAATAATCCTTTATGTCTCTGTTGTGTCCACAATTTATTAAATTTTCTGGGAGCAGTTACATTACAACTGATGAGGTTACAACTTTAGGCAGCATTAACTGTCCCCACAGGATCAAAATTTTGAATAATGTTAAAACTAGCCCAAAGATCCTTGAAGATGACCTGACACACACCAAATGATGAAGTGAGAAGCTGGCTACACGATGCACCCATGATTTCTGGCTACAGTGGCCCTTGGAGAAAGCAACTCCTCAAGTCATAGATTGCGGAGACAGGCAGCCAAATCCCCATGCCTCTCTGCCAGATACATGACATTGAAAATACAAACCAACTACTAAAGTAGCTCTTGTGCAGCACATTGAGTGGGAAAATGAAGCCCAGAGACTGAACTCCATCCTTTCTAACTTCCCCATCAAAATAGTCAGAAGATAGAAAAAAGAAACCAAGGGCAAAACAAACCAAAAGTGGCTCTGACAAAACTGACTCCGACACAAGTTGGTCTGACAGACCAGCTAGTTCAAACTTGCCATTTCCTCGCCCCTGCCCCTGGTTGCATTGGTCATCACAAGCCTTGCAAATAACCCCACCATACCTCTTAGCGACAGAATGACAGAACACCTCAAGACATTTTTCTCTGCACAGTCTTCTCACCTAAACTTTCTTGGGGGTGAATAGGGAGAATACACAGTGAACTTTTTTTCTTGAAAAGTAGTATCAGTAAAAAACACAGCTTCTAAAATCAAATCAGTCAATAACCTGGAGTCCTATTTCCTTTAATGTTTTCTACAGAAGTCTTTGAGGGCAAAAAGCATGGCTTATCACACATTTGAAAGTGAAATAAAAGTATTAATCTCATCAGTTCATCAACACTACCTGTCTACAACAGAATAATTTGCAAAACAACATGATATTTTAATCACATGATGTCTCAACATGATGCAGCAGAAGAAATTTAAGCAATACATCTTATTGAAAAAGTATTTGAAGTATATTTCTAATCCAGTATAATAAAAATTGCATATCTACATTGCTGATGTTATTCTTAATTAAAATACATCAAAATGGCTGTTTATGTAACATAGTTGGAGTGTAGTAAGCTGGGGCAATTTTCTAAGAGTCATTTTTCTGACCTAGCAAAGCAGATGTTGTTTGTAATTATTCCATTATTACCACTAGAAGAGGAGTACATATACATTATTTTATTTATACTTCATATGATTAGAATACAATCTGAAAGCATACTGCAAACAGTATTTTGCAACAAAACTGAACTAGGACATTTTGACTTGGTAATTTTATTATCTGAGTATTTTTAACCTGTGCAGTTATGAGAAGTATTTACATCTTACTACAAGCAGAAAGCTAGATTGCTCTTTAAGAAAGAATGGAAAAACTGAATTAAAAAAACTAGACATCTGAAAACAAGAGAATAACAAAAACTTTTACAAAGCTCAACTGCACCAACAGTAACTGTATATGTCAGCTTCTGAAACAAGAAGCTCAAAAAATATATACATTAATTATTCTGGGTGCCTTTACCAAAAAGGCAATCAAAAATTGCAGCTTACTCAAAAGTTGTCCATATACCACTCAGTATCTACCAAGAAATGCACCTCCCCTCCCCTCAACCTCCTCTCTCTGAATGTATCTGTGTCAGTAGTCAATGCACTGCAAGACGCTACAATAAGAATGTTTCATTTTCTGTTTTCCACACATTCCTTGAGGTTATTAGTTATATATTTAGGTAACCCTGCAAGTTAGCAATGAAAGAAATCCTTGGTGATTTTGTCAGTAATTTACTTTAAGGCTGCAACTTCAAATATTTAAGCATTCCAAGCAAGAAAAGAGCATAAACTGTTTAAAAAAATTAGACCCATTCTTGTTCTGAAATATACCAGCCACCCAAAAATTACTGCGTTAATGCGAAGGTTACAAAGAAAAGAAAAACCTGTGATTCAGATTACAAGTCAAGCTATTGTTATAGGACAAAGGAGAAGAATCAAATCAATGCTGTAACTACAGCCGCTTTATCAGGAAGTGCCCACAAACAATACTCAGCGGTTTCCTTCATGACCACGCGTTAAGGCTGCAAATCTTCACGAGTCCTCCACTTTTGCTCTAAATTGAAGGTGCAATTACTTGTGCTCTGACTGCAGCCAAGTTGATTTGCAGGCTCCATCAGGTAATTAACCACATGAATGGAAGAAATCATCGGTACAACTAATTGCAGCTCAAATGTAGAAGACAGTTTCTGAAAATCCTTGTCAGATAGGAACCGATAGGCACAAGGAAAAGAAAGTGGAAATTCACTCAGCAATAACAGCACAAGCAACCGTGTACTGCGCTACCTCCCCAGTGATTCCTTCCTCTGGGACTGGGTTTCCAAAAGATTCGTTCTTACGAGAAAAATAAATTATAATAAGGCCACTCTCATCTCAGAGGAGAATATCTTCATGACTTCTATCCTGATACCTAATCCAGATCAGCCAGTTAATGACAGCTAAATTAAGGGCAGATCTAGATATTGCCAGATAGTACTAACACATAAATGTGTATTTAAAGAAACAATGATCACATTTTCAATTATAGATCTGATTTTCAATCATACATCTTTTATGGGTCACTGTCTTCTGAGATTACAACAGTAATTTTTATACCTAGTTTACACTGATAATCACGAGATGGGTAAAACTTCATTAAGTACCGAAAACAGTGGCACATTCTACAAAACACTAAAAAATGTTTTGCTTCTGCTAACTCAAATAGAAACATAGGCACCAGCAGTAGCCAAAAGATCAGCTATGATCTTTTCCCCCTCAGTTTATTTTGCCTTCTACCAAAATCACAAAATTTGCCAAAACTAAGGATTTTATCAGTGGTTCTGAGCCTGACTGCGGTTTAATATACCAGGTAACATAGATGATACAAGGCCAAAAGAAAATAAAATATTACTCAGAATGAGTTTAGAAATTTTCCATCACAGAAACATCATGATTATCTAAACCTGAAGAGCTGCTTAAAACTATGTAGTGCATTTCCACTTTTTTTTCCTCGTTATTTACAAGTCTTCTCAGTTGTCAGCTTTCCATCTAAGTCTATATTCAAACTGGTACTGTGGGTTTGTTATACCAAAAGAATGGAGAAATCTGTGGGGAAAAAACCTTAGAAGACAAAGCACATAAAATCAGAAATTCAAAATTTTGTAAGACTGGCAAATCTAGGTGCCTAAAGCTTCATGAAAGCATAGCATTTAGCATAGTTATAGTAAAATAATTAGAAAATCTTAGTAAGCTTAGAAAGGAAAATAAAATTATACAAATACCTTAATATCAGTGAAATTTTCAGGAGACCGAGAACAGCAACATCCTTGTAGTGTATTTCAGAGTACTGTAAGATTTTTATTTGAACACTGAGTGCTTGTCCATTTCAGAAGAATGAAACCAATAGAATAAAATTCATTAGGCAGTATTTTAAGTCTTTTTTTGACTAGTTTCTTCAATCCTCAGAAGGTTTTTCAGTTTGCCACTGTGCCACAGAAGAAATAATCCAGCTGAAGGACTGAGGAAAATCACAACCGTGGTCTACCCAGTCTTTCACAAATGAGATGTTAAAAATGACCACCTGAAGTGCAATTACTTCTAGCAGTCTTTAATAATTCTTGGATTCACACCATCTGGCTTGCTGCTTTACAATACATTAGCCAAATTCAGACTTCAGGTGTATCTACTCAAACCTTTTGAACTTTGCCACTACTGTTTTAAGACTTCTCTTTAAATTACTAAAATCCTCGTTAACATTCAATTCATTTGGAAAATCATTTTCCTTATTCTGTTTGGTAAAACTGGAAGTATAAGCAGAGAATAATTGCTGTAGCAGGTGACTGAAATTTCATTCTCCTTCCCATTTAGCCCATTACTCTACAGTCACTCTCGGTTTTGTTAACTCTAACACTGCTAGAAGAGATTTTAAATTATCTCAGTTTCTTCAAAAGCTCTCCACTCCGTCTCATCTTTACCTTTCCACATTTCACAGACACTATATAACTCTTTTCCTTTCCACAATTCTCATTTTCTCTATATTAGAGTTTTACTATCTAGAAGTAGAAGTAGTCTTGTTAACTACAGTGACCATTAAGAACATGAAAGGTAAAGTCAAATCACTCTCCTTTATCAAATTCTCATGGTCGTAAGACTGACTTCCAACATTTTTAACGCACATAAGCACATAGGGCTTTCTCTGAAAAGAACAATATTAAATTAAGTAAAACTCTATTTATGAGCAATGTTGCATTGTGAAGCTAATTCATGGTCAAGTAACTATATTTTATCCAAAGAATCTTTAAAAGTACTATCTAGGCATCGTTTTAATGATCTTCAAAGTTATAATGCCTATGAATGCGGTAAGATTCTTTCAACCACTCCAGCAGAGAGGCAAGGCTGACTTTTACCTCTGCGGTCCCTGTGAATGCTAGCACACGTGCAAGGGAACCCCGCAGTTCCTTCACTAGTGATGCATCTGCAGTGCTCACTGCGTGACTTAATCCGAGTTCTCACATAGCTTTCAGTAGCTCCTGTATTTCTGCAGTGCTTTGAGCATACAATGCACAATGCAAAGACAATTTACATTCTCTCCAAACACCTGGTAATCTCCAGGATTTAATGCCGCAATATTTATTAGCTCAAATCAAAAAGGATTTGTCAAAAATAAGTAGCACTGTCAATCAAATAAAATCCACACAATTCTTTGCTGTTGTAGACCAAAACCTTTTCTGTCAATTCGTTCTTTTGAACTAACATTGTATTTTTGAATGAAGGTAGCACATTACGTGTCTTTGCAGTATTTACAAGGAAATACTACATTATACTAAAAATTTATGCATACACAATGAACATCTGCATAACTAAAACTCTGCACAACAAACCTGGAAGGACAACAATACTCCTACGCTTTCCCACAGCAACAAGCAAAACTTCAGAATGTTAGAAATCAAAATGAGCAAATTTAAAAAATGTGAACAGATAGTGGATCAAACTTGAGCAGATGCCATAGGTACAAATCAGGTATAAATTACACCTGAATACAAGTTATTACTTTTTGAAATTATGTGAATTTTGAATATGAGATTTGGATATGGACTATGCTCTAATCCATAATGTAACCTAGGATTTTATAAATTTGAGTTTTCTTTTTGAGAGGTAGAGGGAATGAAGAATCTTATTATTAGGCCAGTTCTGAATTAGAGTGAGAAAAGTTATGTTTCTTTCTAAATTGTTTTAAAATTTGAGGTTTAAGATTTTAAAAAATCCTGCCCAAAAAATGACAGCTTCACAGAAGCTTCAGAGGTGCTTCATTTTATAATCATAAGAGAGGAAGTAAAACAATTCATGGTTATAGACGATCAGCTCTTTTTCATCCATGTGAATTACTAAATTTGAGCGTATACTCTGTAATTGTATTTGGATTGTATGTACTTTGTAAGAGCTCATTCATTACGAATGGATCATTCAGAAGCATGGATAGACCTCAGACCTGATCTAAAGTCCTCAGCAGTCTCTCAGGGTCAAGCTTTTAATAGCATGTAAATTATGTCTCTCTATTTCAATGGAGATGACTGACTTTACCTTAGTACAAACAGTTCCACTGAAGTTCTAATCAAGTTAAAGTACTATGAAAAGTGCTGCATTTTAATTTCCCTGTACTTTAGTATTGATACATAGCAGCATGCAAACCTACCCTATACCACCTGGACATTCTCTCTTCAAAAACAAGAAGAAAGCATAAAAGCAAATGTAAGTATCAGTTGAAAATTGTTTTTGAGTTAATACAGTAATTTCTGGTTTTATTATCCCAGTGTATAAGCAGAGGAAATCTGTCTACCTGGCTAGAATCATTCCTCAATTACAAAGCTTACCTGCAACATTAGAGAGGTTCAGCCATTCCACGTACCTGAGAATCGGTAATTAAATCACAGTGCAGAAAACTTAACTGATGCAGGGATGGATGCAGCAATGGGAGACAATCTCTTAACTGGGAAGCCCACAGGGCCCCAAAGCAGCCAGCAAGAGCTGTGTGCCCAAGTGATGAAGAAATGTTGATTTGTCCTGAAAATGGGCTCATACAAAGAACAGCAATCTATCTCAGGGACAAAAAGTGCCTTCCCACAGTGGAAAGTTAACCAAGTATGTAATTTCTTCAACCAGAGGAAGTATATAGTGATACAGGAGCCAATGAGGAGAGGTGCTATGCAGGGCCTTGTTCTCACCAACAAGGAGGGGCTGGTGGGAAATGTGAAGCGCAAGGTCCAGCCTTGGCTGCAGCAACCATGAAATGGTGGAGTTCAAGATCCTTAGGGCAGTGAGGAGGGCACATAGCAAGCTTACTGCCCTGGGCTTCAAGGAGAGCAGACTTTGGCCTCTTCAGGGAGCTGCTTGGTAGAGTACCATGGGATAAAGCCCCTAGAGGCAAGAAGGGCCCAAGAAAACTGGCTAATAGTCAAGGATCACCCCCTCCAAACTGAGGAGGAGAAGGATCTGGCATCCTGGTTGACAAGAAGCTCAACATGACCCAGCAATGTGCGCTGGCAGCCCAGAAAGCCAACCGTATCCTGGACTGCATCACAAGCAGCGTGACCAGTAGGTCAAGGGAGGGGATTCTCTACCTCTACTCTGCTCTGATGAGACCCCCCCCTGCAGTACTGCCTTCAGCTCTGGGGCGTGGTGTGCATGCTAGGAGGAGATCCCCCAAAGACCCAGTGTTGCAATAAACCAATGTTGGCTTTTTAAACTATCATTTGGTTTACAGAGTTTTCTTGGTTACAATTTTCAGTAACACTGAAGACAGGCTGAGAGAGTTGGGGTTGTTCAGTCTGGAGAAAAGAAGGCTCTGGGGAAGCCTCAGAGCAGCCTTCCAGTACCTAAAGGGGCCTACAACAAAGGTGGGGAGGGACGGCTTTAAACTGGAAGAGGGAAGATTTAGATGAAATACAATTAGAAAATCTCCACAGTGAGGGTGGTGAGGCACTGGAAGAGGTTGCCCAGGGAAGCTGTGGCTGCCCCATCCCTGGAAGTGTTCAAGGCCAGGTTGGATGGGGCTTTGAGCAACATGGTCCGGTTGAAGGTGTCCCTGCCCATGGCAGGGGGGTTGGAACTAGGTGGTCTTTAAGGTTCCTTCCAACTAAACCATTCTATGATTCTATATTTTATTATTTAGTGAATCTGATTTAATGGACATATAAATACTTTTTGCATATAAGCTCCAAAACAAACAAAAAAAAACCCAAGTAACTTAAAACTGGGTGTAAAAGCATTGAAACAAAATGAGTTTAGCAAGGATGCCATTTTGCCAAGAGGCTTGAGTCCAGAGTTTTAATGTATATAGTAGTTTTTCTTAGGAAACATTTTTCCAAGGCAAAATCAATTCTGGAGTCTGTGTCTTCAGAATGATGCTTCTACTCACACATGAATTTCCAGCTTACAGGCATCCTGGTTTTAGGTATGATAATTTTATTTTAGCAGAGTGGTTGGAGGCACTTTGAGCCTACTCAGCCGGGAATTCTGTAACTCCACAAAGAAAGAAATACCGGAGTTGTTTCCATCAATGCATGTACTCTAGCAAGGCCATTTTGAGGACAAAAACTAATTATCATTTTGACACAGTTTTACCTTCAAAACCAAACATGAAAGTGATAGTATAATATGCCTCACTTCCCTTGTCTATTTTTTCTATTTTAGTTTTCTAATTTTAATGAACAAAGGCACTCCAGAAGCAGATCAATTACACACAAAAATAGACTTCAGTCTTCAAATATGCCCTTTTAATTAAAATATAACAGATAATTTAAAAAAATTATTTCAACAGTTGAGAACACTGAAAATACAATTCTCTTAAAACTCTATAAAAGACAGAAGTAGTGGCCAACCTTACAGACACTTTCATTCTCAAGAGAAAACTAATACTATTTGCAAAGTGAATGGAGGACACAGTATATCACAATTACACTGATTCATTTTATGCTGAACTTGGGCACAGAGGCACAAGTGGAAGTGGCAGACAGCAAAACCTTCTGTTTCCATCAGCACAAACCCACACACATATACAGGTTGCATTCATGAAACAGCTTTTACTGACTTTTGAAGAAGGAGGACTACAGTTAGAAAACAGAGTGGTGGTGGTTTCATTGCTACAGCTGGAGCACCATCCTAAATGTGGGACCATGGAGCATTCTCTATGCCCGGTTCAGAGCAAGGGTATGAAACTCTGCTCAGAAAAGATTTAAGTGAGGAATCAAAGCTGAAGAGCAAGTTAGATAGAGTTCAGCTAACGCAGATCAGCCAGGAGGCAAATCTGCTAAGGCTCTACATTTTGACTCCAAATAAAAACTGTCACAGCAACCTTTCTCAAAAGACAGATCAGTTTGAGGTGCTAGGAAGAGATGTTAGTTAGTAAGCAACAGATGTCATTATGAATAGAAACAAAGAGTTTTGGAGAACCACTCATATGACAGAAAGATCAAGTGGGAAAAAGCAGGATACATAACAGATCAGTGTCTGGCTTGAGAGAAGACCCAACTAGGTTACTATCAAAAATTTTTCCTGGCAAAAGCTTCTGAAGAGAGGCTGCAGCCCCACAGGGGAGGAGAAGCTTCAAGGCTCGTCCCTGGCCCACGATGCTGCCTGGCTCCTGCATGAACAGAGGCTGTGCGGTCTTGGACAAAACAAGAGCATGTGCCTCTTCACCAATGCTGGATGCTTTGCAAATAAGTCTCCTCCTGGAAACTTCAGTATTTCTGCTCTCCTCCTGACAGAAAGCACTATCTAGCAAGAACAAACAAAACAGCAGTAACTACAGAAATGTGAGATGAGCTCTGCTCCCTTGAAATCACACCGCATGGAGCCAGACAACTGGATAGGAAAGGGGAAAACTGTGTTTTTCTAGCAGATGGTGGCATACACACACTGTATCTCCTAAGTAGTCTCGCAGAAAACCTGCACGCCAGCAGCTCACTTTCCTTTGATGTTCACCCAGAGGTGGGGCAATTTCCATCATCTCTACAAAGTGAGGCCACTTCCAATCCTAAACCTGTGTATGCACTAAGCAGTCTACCAAGAAGAATGCTCCTTCATCTTCCCCAGAAGTTTCTACTGGAGGAAAGTCTCTTTAACTTCTTCTGCTCTTGATGGCAGCAGTGGAAGAGACAATTCATAACTACAAGTGCTCTTCTACAGCTAAGCCAGTAAAATAATCTACCTCACTTTACGCTCATGTGCACATCACTGAAGACAGTGTAAAAAAACTCAGCCCTCTCAAACCTTTCTCCCTCTAAGCAAGCTCTTTTTATAAGTATTTCTTTAATTTCAGTTTAACAAGAGATACTATTACTCATCCGCTCTATGTCCATCATGACATACTTATCCTGAACAGATATTTTTATTAATGTTTTTCTCCATTAGTTCTTATCTAAAAGATACATTTTTCTTAGACTGTTGGTGACAGAGATAAGATAATATTAGAATGGTCGTGCATTGTTTTCCAAACATTTTGAATTGGCGAGTTTCAAGAAAACTTCCTGGGTGCTCCCCATGACCACAGTTTCCAGTGCAAAGAGGCACCTAAGATCGCTGTCTTTGCTAGAGCGCACAGCACGTTTTAAAATGAAATACTTTTCAGTGGCTGCACACTCTCTCTTCAGCCTGCCAAATCCATAGGTTTTATTATTAGGCAGAAGGTAAAAATTCACATGGCATTTCAAGTTTCAGTATTTGTTTGGTGCCTCACTCGATTACTCAGAAGAGTTCTGATCTCCTTACTTCAGATGCCAACAAGGATCAGAGCCAGCCTTAAAAGTATGTAAATTTGAACTGCCAGAGAAATAATGATTAACTAAAGACACAGGAAGTTGATTAAAAAAATGTTTGAGGTAACATTAATTTAAAAACTGTCTCAATTAGTATTCCACACACATGCCTAAGATTTTATATATTGCCAAACATTAAGACAACAACGACTTTTGAGAAAGATTATGAACAGTATGAGTTTTCACAACAGTTTCTTTCATTTTCTGACTGCAGAAAAATGAGATATGCAAGGCACTTCCCCCCGCCCCCCCCTTCAGCATCTGCAAATGTTCTTGTAATTTCCCGGAAATAATTCTCTTTTTGCAGGTTACCATAAATCTGTCCCGTATATCAGGGTTAACAGCCACTTCTTGACAGAAAATAAAGACAAAAAGAGAGAGTTGAAGATTAGGGTTTATCCTGCTTCAGAAAGCTGTATGTTATAGTGTGCATCTTCACAAGAATATTAACCAGGTTTGGGTTAGTTTTTTACAGCTTCTTAAACAACACAGTAGGCAAGATTCTGACTTCAACTACAACTCTGGAGCAGCAGTACCAAAATCACAGGAGATGATTCCAGCATAGATGAAACCCAAACTGAGCCCATTGTTTTCTTAGGCAGAGCGCAGTGATGCACTACATATCTCATCAGGTTAAGGTATGGGAGTTACCCAAATATAAACTTCCAAGACAATGACAAGTACCCCTTCAGCAGCACACCTCATAAACCGTATCAAGGATCTGCAGACTGAAAGCAGCACATTTTAAAGAAAAGGCAGAACGGGCCCTACTGAAGGGATCGTTACAAAAGGCCCCCCTCCTCAATGAGGGCTTTGCTGATAGGCATGCCAGCTACCTCAGGCAGAGAAGATAGGGACTGAATCCGAAGGTAGGACTCTATATAAATCATCGTTTGAAGCTCTGCCCTTGATGAATCCTCAGAGCTGCTATTGCTTTGGTTGAGTAAGCCCTGAAGCCTTCTAGGACTGAAGACCTTTACTTCTGTAAGTTCTTTTCATACAGTACTTGAACAAAGAAAGTTTTTGAAGCAGACAATTCTTTATCGACTTCTCCACACATCCTGAAATGCTCTCTTAAATTTTGTGGATCTCTCGAGATAAATGAACCACCATTCTGGAATTTAGACAATAGAAAATTACCTACAATTTCTTTGACCCTTCTGAGAATAGATGCATCCTTCTTTGAACAAATAACTGTTATTGTGTGGTAAACTTGGATTTGGATTACTAGGTGTACATCACAATAATGAACAGAGCATTACTCAATAGCAATAATCTATTTTCAAAATGTAGGGAGTTTTTCTGACAAAGTTTGGTTAAGCTTCAGTGCATCATCTGAATCCTTCTGCAGTCAAACTTCGCTTAGGGCATGAATGCGGCTCCAAAGCCTCTTGTTACATGCAAACTCAATGATGCTTTCCATGCATGTACCACAAAGCCAAACTGTTACTTGCAATATTTACACTCACCACGTTTCAGTAATTTTAAGTGATAATCTCTCTTTTACACAGCATCCTACAAAGTTGCCTTGGTAATCACCTCTAATGGTTTCTGTGGCTATTGTCTGGACCACAAAGAACTCTCCTCTCCAAAAAGAACTGTCTGCAGACATCACACAGAGAAAGTGGTCTGACAGTAGTGTCTGCCTGCACTTCTTACACGTTTTCTTATTCTAATCTCTCCCTCCTCCTTCTCTATCCTTTACTTGCTACTTTTTCCTGTATCTTAATACACTTTTGTGGCAAATTCTTGCTATTCTTGTCCACCAAATATCCCTAAGCCTGTCTTAAAGAACTGCCTAATCAAGTTATTTTTCCTATGAACACGACATATTCGTCCAAATTCTTGAATATACTCTGGTTTCCTATTCAGGTTTTACCTTTCCTACCTACTTGCAGGATTTTCTACTGCCCGTGCTATCAGTGTTTATAAGCCATAACAAACATCTCCAGATCTTCATGAATTGCTGGTCAGCTGCTAAGGACCCTGCAGAACAAAACAAGTATGAGAGAAGTAAAATACAAGTAAAAATTGTTAATGTCCTCTGCTTTACAGACGAAGCAACTGTGCACAACCAACCTGTACCTGTTCCAGTACAGCCTCCACAGCATACTGAGTATAGGAAACCAAAAACTTTGCCTTACTCCACCGTAGACATACAACACTTCATAGGCAAAGGTAAGTGACAAGGATGTCACTTGAACTCTTTTTCTTCAGCTGTATTATTTGACCATAATTTCTGTAATGAATGTTTACCTTTTCCTTTCTCTAATGTTTTAGTAATGCATTACTTAGTGGAAAATGTGTTTTACATGGCATTCTCAGCCTTCAAACTAACAGAGAACACCTGTTGTTCTAGCCCCAGATGAAGAGGCTTTGAACCTCCTTCCTCCGTGCTTCAGTGTCTGTATTGGGTATGCTTGTTACAGAAGGCTCTGTTCAGGTTTGAATACTCGGCCAAAATTGATTGTACTTTTATGAAGAATTTTAGCTTCCTAATAAGAAACACAAGACCAG
>NW_009607598.1:2316-2894 GCF_000690535.1 Cariama cristata | reverse complement strand
TTTATGACTGTGGCCAGAGTGAGTTCTAGTCGGGCTTTTGCCTTTCTAATTTTCTCTCTACATGCCTTCACAATGTCTTTGTACTCTTCCTGGGTTGCCTGTCCCTTCTTCCAAAGCTGGTAAAGTCTCTTCTTATTCGTGAGTTCCAGCCAAGCTGTTCTTCTTCCTCATCAGCTGGTCTTACGGCACATCACGACAGCCTGCTCCTGTGCCTTTAAGATTACCTCCTTGAAGAATGTCCAGCCTTACTGGACCTCTTACCCCTTCAGGACCCCAAGGGACTCTCTCAACCAGTGACCTGAACAGGCCAAAGTCTGCCCTCTGGAAGTCTCAGGTAGCTGTTTTGCTGTCCCCTCTCCTTACCTTACCAAGGATTGAAAACTTTATCATTTTGTGGTTGCTATGCCTGAGATGGCCTCTTACCACCACATCTCCCACCAGTCCTTCTCTGTTTGTAAAGAGCAAGTCTAGCGGGGCATCTCCCCTGATAGGCTCACTTATCAGTTGCATGAGGAATTTTTCTTCCACACACTCCAGGAACCTCTTGGACTGTTTCCTTTCTGCTGTGTTGTATTTCC
>NW_009607598.1:0-2042 GCF_000690535.1 Cariama cristata | reverse complement strand
ATTCACTGCAGCACTCCAGTCATGGGACTTGTGCCACCATGTTTCCATGATGGCGACTATGTCATAGCTTTCCTGCTGCACCATGGCTTCTAGCTCTTCCTGGTCGTTGCCCATGTTGCCTGCATTGGTGTAGATGCACTTCAGCTGGGCTATCAATCTCCTCTCTGAGACTGGCCTGCCACCCCCTTGGGCTCATCTCCACTGTTCTGGGTTTTATCGCCTTCTCCTTTCAGACCTAGTTTAAAGCCCTCTCATTCAGCCCCAGCAACTCATGGGCTAGAATTCTTTTCCCTCTTTTTTGACAGGTGAAATCCATACACACTCTTGAGGTGGTTGGCCTTCTGGTTGTCATCTTGGGAGACAGCTAAGGAACATTTGTCGTTGTCCTTGTTGGTCTGGCTTATTCCCAAGTTAAATCCAACAATATGAGAATTGCCAGTTTGGACCCCACCCCACAAGTCCTTCAGTTTAAAGCCTGCCTCACCAAGTTGGCCAGCCTGCTGCTGAAATGCTAAGTACAAAGTGCAAAGTACCTTTCATCTTACTGAATTTATTTTGTTCATTTCTTCCAATTCATCTCCTCTTCCACCATGTTTCCTCAGAAAGGGAAGAGAAGTCTATGGAGACAGAACAAATCAGACACTACTGTAGCAGTGATGCATTCCTCTTGTATTTTAAATACCTATGTTTCCTTTCCACTTTGCCCCTTGCAGGCAAAGAATGCAGAGGGGCTTGAAAGAGAAAAGCAGGGTCATATTATGATGAGATCCAATTACTTTACAGGTGCAAAGGTCAAGGATTCTAAATCATAAAGAAAATATAAGTGGAATACAATTTGAGGAATAAAAATAAATACTGAGATTCCATGCTTAGACGTTTTATTACTGCACTGTATTTACATTCAGAAAAAATGCCCAAAGTATAGAGGGAATACAAGTTTTTATTCAAGGGAAAGTTTCTGAATTCTTTGTTAAGTAAGGGAGTGTGGCAGAAAATTGGAAACTCCCTGGCAGAGGTTGTTACCCAGTCTGGCAGGTTATTAAAAGTCACATGTACCAAGAATGAAAAACACATTAAGTCAGAATAACAAGACCCAAAGTTTCTTCTTAAAGGAAACTAGTTAAAAGATAAATTAATAAATCTAGTACATCATGTTATCTAATAAAGTAGTTTAAAAAGCTACCCATCTGCAAAACCAGAAAAGCTCTCATGCTCCTAGGACACCAAGGTCCAATCATGCTACGCATGTTCTGAGAAACTCATATGAGCATATCCTCCCACTATGGTTAAACCAAAAGCAACAGTAAGTTCAGTGAACTGTGGCTGAAGCAGCACTGAGAGGAGAAAGGAACATAGCTAAGTAAAATTTTTGTTGCTTGTGCCTAAACTGTAGGGCTGGATGAATGAACTGCAAGGAGTAATTTGTTCATTCTCCTGCCTAATATTGGATCAATTGTACTTGGGACAGTCCTGAAAGGTAGTTGAGTGCTATTCTCTGTGCTAGAGTTTCTGTTGAAATCCTACGATTTCCTTAGGCATTCTATTTCCAGTTAAATTTGGCCTCAAATGCAATCAGGTCATTGCTGCCACAAGGATTTTTTTAATCTGATCCACCATATATACATAGAGATTACTCCCATTCTCTTCTAGTATTTTTACATGTGTGGTGTGTTGATGCCTCCTCAGAACCTGAGGAAGTAAAGGTTAACATTGGACTAGAAATACAGCCTCTATCTCTTCCTCATTGACTGCCCTGAGGACTGGGAATTGAGGAAATTACTCAGTTTGCTTTGCAGGTCATTCCAGTTAGGCATAAACTGTTACCAAAACTACATCTAGATCCTTAAAGGGTTGCGCAAAATAAATTCCAGCAATCTTTGCCCTCTATTTCTTCTGTTCTCCTGCATAGATTTTGCTATGCAGGCTATGAGAGTTGGGTACAGAGGAACCTAATGAAATTTGACAAGGACAAGTGTAGGGTCCTGCACCTATGGAAAGGGAGAGAAATGCTGAAATGCAGCTTGGCAGAGAAGGACCTGAGG
>NW_009607597.1:26250-32374 GCF_000690535.1 Cariama cristata | reverse complement strand
CCTTCGCCTCGGTGGCTTCGCTGAAGTGAAGGCTTCTCCGTTTCTCCTATCAGAATAAATATTGCATGCTCTTTTATTTCCTTCCAACTTCTGGAACAGACACAGAAAAAGCAGGATTGTTTCCTGCACTATTTCTAAGCTTTAAGGAAACAGGTTCCCTATACCTTTACTTCTCTTTCTCAGTCATTATAGAATTTACTCCTGACATTATGATACACATAAAGTTCTATGATTAATTGATTTCATCATTCACTGGATGAAATGAAAGTAGTAAACTTTTATTTCTACATGATTTGGAGTAATTGAAAAATATTTTCCTTATCTTCAGTCCCACACCATGCTCTGGGTTTAATAGACCATTTTTAAACTTAAAATAGAATGTCTGTATAATTTAGTTTTCCATGTTTGGTTTTTGACTGTAAAAAACTGCTGTCTTATGTAGATTAAGAAGTTAATCATATAGAAGTAAAATTATAAAAGCTTTTTTTAGAAATTTTGATGAAATGAAAATTTGCCTTTTGAGACTTTTGACAAAATAGGTAGAAATTAGCATATTATTATCAGTAGTTAAGAGTAATCTGGAAAATGTAATTAATTTGTAGTCATAAATCTTATGAATTAATAATTTCTGTCACATCAGGCATTTTGACTAAACCAGAAATACATTTTTTAAAAAAAATTTCCTCTGAACTCTCTTCTATCTTGAAAGAGTATTCTTTTTACTTTATGGTGTTCATAAGAGATTGCTGGTAGCATATGAAAAATTATGAATTAAAAAGTAATTTTTATCTCAGGATCTGAGAATGTTGTGTAAATTTAGAATTATGCAGATTCACTAAGCTTTACACTTTGAATCCACAAGTTTTGGTCAACATTAACAGTTCCTTATCCTGGACAATCAGTGTTTATTAAGGGATATGAAGAGAACAAAGGAGGCTGTACCATCTTCTCCTGTATGTGTCTATGAAAAGTTCAGGTGGATTCTGCTGCAGCTTGTAAGTCAGTAACAGAAGCAACAGAGTAGTTTCTCAGATATTAAGCCCTTTAGCAGTAACAGGTTATTCTGGACATATCATTGCTGATCTTCTCTTTAAGATATAGAGGTGAGTGACACAGAGCAACTACAACACATTCAGTTTCCTCTGTACTAGAGGACATCCCTGAGGAGATTGCTGGTGAAGCTGGACTTTCTGTAAAGGAAGATGTCTTCTGAAAGGGCATATGTAAAGATGACAGAAAGTGAAAGAGACAAAAGCTTTTGGGTAAGTAGGCTGAAGGGCAGGAATCTTATAGGAAAGTTTAATTTTTCTTTCACACAAAGTCAATTGAATGATAGCCCTTGTTTCAGTTGTTCAGGATATCACACTGTATCTTCTGCTGATGATGAGAAAAATATCTAATTTTTTGAAATAAATAAGTACGCTATTTTTCACACTTTAATATTTTTGCTTTACTATTCCCATAAACATTTAAAATTTATATTTTAGCAACTCTTGCTTATTGTTTTAGACTTCCCTCAATTATCTTCTCATTTTTGAATAGTAGCAAAACACCTAAATCCTTCACATATTTTTCTTTGCTGTGAAAATTCCAGTCACAGTACTGCTAGTATCTTTTTGATGCTAATAGGACTGCCTTCATAGTACGCTATATTATGGAAAAAACACCAAAAAAAGCTGAAAACAAAGAGAACTATTTGTGCTAACACATAACTTTCCTTTTAACTCCCCCTTTTCATGTCAGTTATGAGACTGGGTTGATTGAATCAGTAATAGTTAAGTAAAGTACAGAAATTATGTTGTACAGAAGGTAAAAGAAGTTATGTTTTAGACAATAATGCCCTTGTGATTTTAAAAAGGAAATTCTGCTCGTATTCATTTCACTACAATAACGATGAAATTCAAAATTGTTTCTATAAAAGAAAGCATTATCAACAAACTTTAACAGGAAGATGTCCTCACTCTGTATGTTACATTCAAAATAGCAATGAGATTAATCCACATTTTCCATTAGAAAAAACTTCCATAACAGTCCATGGGAGTTGCACCAAGATAAGGACTGCTGAATTCACCAGTCCTTACCATATCTCAGTAGCACAGTGAGAGCATTTTTAGAACACATTCAGTAGATTTTTCCTAGGAGTCCTATGAAGATTTCCTTGGCTTAGTTCCCCCAAAACCTAACCACATATCAAATGCCAAGAATTTGTTGGCCCTGCTCCCAGTTATCAGTTTCAGACATTTGGCTAACCTCCCTGACTAACATGAGGCTCAGACAGTGTGCTTTCCTACATGTTCTCATCTGGAAGGCAGCCCACATAGATGATGGCAGACTGAGCAAGTGAGCATGTTCGTAGGAAACACTGAAATGTGTGTTGTCTCCAAGGATTCTCTGACAGGGAAGCATGCAGATGAGTGTTTCTTCCTTTGTTTAATATGTGCTCTGCATCTTCCTTGCTTATCTAATTTTTCGGCATGATAACAAGTCATTTCATAGCATTTGTTTTAAGAGACTTCTCCGTGAAAGTTTCGGATTTTGATCTTCCATCTTGTCCAAGAAATTAACCAACCCCAAGCCCAGTTAAACAACATGTTTATTTAAAAACTAATTCTTGAGAGGAATTACAGCATGCAAAGTTCTTCTGCATCAGGCATATCTGTCACATAGAAAGAATGTTGTGAACTCCGAGACAGGCATCCTGTCCCACTCGGTGAGTGAGGATGAGGTGATCTTTTAGATTCTCTGTGCAGTAATCCAGAATAAAGGCAATCACTCTAGAGGTTCAGTCAAAATCACACATTTACTGAAAACTTGGCCAGATTACAATGGATAGCGGCTTGACAAAAGTTATGATTATATTACAACAAGAAACTCGTAACAATATTACCCTTATATGCCCAGAATGGAATACAACAAACTCATAACAATATTACTGTTATATGCCTAGAATTAAATACAGAAACAGACACAGAAAGAGAGAAAGAAAAAGATGTGAGAGAGATGTGAGAGAAAGAAAAGAGAATGGAGGGGTATCACCACTCTTGAATCCAGCGATGGCCTTTCTTGCTTTTGGTTGTGGTTCTCAGGTGATGGGCATGCTCGTGGCTCCTTGAAACTTCTCTTTTTATAGGCTTCAGATTGTCCCAGGGGCATGGGATTTGCCTTGGCTGGACCATGTGTAATCTTTGCTTTGGAAAGCGCAAGAAATGGGCCTGCGCTACCTAGAGGGCTCCGATAGTTGTCTAGCCCCTTGCCCCTTTTTCTTTCTGCGCGACCACGATATGACCTTTGTCTGCATAATTGCAGTTCAGGGACACGTACATGAAAATGGCAGACAGTATTTCAGTTCGCAATATAGAGAAGTTAGTTCACAAGGCAATGCCCACAGCTCCACTTTTTCCTTCTCTGCACGATGCACCCAGTTCCTCTGTTAGCCATGAGGTGGATGTTTGTGACACTCATTCATTAATCAGTCCTCTACAATAGGCAACTATCATGCTTAGGAATCAGACCCCTTTACCAGAAAAGACGGCTTCAACACTCCATTAGCTATAGGCTCTTTCAGTTAATTATTCTGCATTTAAAAATGCCGTATTGCCAAATCTGATACTTTCCAAGAATGCTTATTTCAGTGTGTTTCTTTAAGAATATTTTTTGGGAAAAAGAGATATATCAAACTATTCCATTTCATTGTTTCATAAATGAAAGACTAGTTCTAACTTTTTGGCTTCTAAAGACTACACTTCAAACATGAGTTATTTATGCACCATTTTCAAAATTGTGGCATTGTTTAAATATAAATCTTTTAAAGTGCTTAAATTGAAATGGTTCATTTGAGCCTTACTCAAAATCTGATTATTTGTTTGTGAACTATCATTGGGAATTCAGCTTTTCATCACAACCATGGAAAAGTAGTGTCCTGCTTGGCATCATTTAGAGTACTATGACGACACTGAATGTGATCACACATAGCTCTTCTTGATACGAAGATACGATAAGTTTTTAATTTATAAATGAGTACGTCCTTTTAGTTATTTCAACTCAATCTCATTCACTCACAAGCTAAATAGTGTTCTCCAGGCCATTCAAGTCTAATTTGGGGTTTTAGGCACATAATTATTTTCATCATCTCTTCCAAGAATGGACAAAGCCAGGCTAAACAACCTTTCAGGAATGACGTCCCAAGTCTTCACTTTATTGGTTGCTGGCCCTTATTTTCCCTCCCCCATTTTTTTCCCAGTGAAAGGAAGTTATCACAGTTCATACAGATCAAGCTATGCCTTCACTATTCTGAAACCACATACACAACCTTTTATGGCAACCAAGGTTCTTTTAAACTCTAATGCCACCTTCTTGAACCAATTCCTACTTATCTTTTCTTTCTCATACCTCCTTGTTAGTCACTCCTACATTTTTCTGGTTTTATTTTCTTTGAATTCATGCCCCAGTCCATTCTGACGTCTTTCTTCTTCTGGCAGCGTTACTGCTACAGGGGCATTACATTTGTGGGCTCTGCACTTTGTACAGGTTCATGTCTATCCCAGTTTTTTCATTCCAAAATGTCTGGGTTATAGAAGACAACTCAAGTTTTGCTGTAGTGTACTGTTGTGCTGCTTTCGTATTCTTTAGAAAAACAGTTTAATGATTTCTCTGTTTAAGAAACTCAGAAATAAGACATATTTTTAAAAAATTGAAATTCTAATCAGCTAGAGAATTTTATTGACTATTTAGTTCACTTGCAGAACTCAGAAGCAAGAGATTAAAAATGTATTTACATCTGAAACTGATTCATTTTTAAATCAGCAAAAACTGATTTGAATCAGCAAAGCACATCATAATTCTAACCAAGAGAATGCTCTTAATATAAGTAGCAATAAATTTCCATAGATTAGAGTAGCTCTCAGTGAAGATGAGATATTCCAATATAAGTAATAAATAATCATGGTCTCATTATATAGGAATTTGTTGTTTTGTTTTTTTTTTTTTTCTCCTAGTGCTAGATAAGGACATGTCAATACCTTATTTAAAGAAAAAGGCAAATCTAGTGGACTCTGACCTTTTGTTTGCTACAGAATGTAATGGGCAGCACTGATAAGAGTGAAATGAAGTAACAGAAAAAATCTATAAATGCAGGGAAATTGAAATCCAGAGGCAAACTCCTTGCTTTGTTCTTATATGTTTTGATTGACAAGAAGCTCAACATGATCCAGCAATACGCACTTCCAGAGCAGAAAGCCAACTGTACCCTGGGCTGCATCAAAAGAAGCATGACCAGCACGTCACGGGAGGGGATTCTCCCCCTCTACTCTGCCCTCGTGAGACCCCCCCTGCAGTACTGCATTCAGTTCTAAGACCCCCAACACCAGAACGACATGGAGCTGTGAGACCAAGTCCATAGGAGGGCCATGAAGATGATCAGAGGTCTGGAACACTTCTGCTGTGAATACAGGCTGAGAGAGATGGCGTTGTTCAGCCTGGAGAAGAGAAGGCTCCAGGGAGACCTTATAGCAGCCTTCCAGTACCGAAAAAGGACTTACAAGAAAGCTGGGGAGGGACATTTTGCAAGGGCATGGAGTGATAGGGCAAGGGGCAATGGCTTTAAACTGGAAGAGGGAAGATTTAGGTTAGATACAAGGAAGAAATTCTTTACTGTGAGTGTGGTGAGGCAGTGGAACACGTTGCTCAGAGAAGCTGTGAATGCCTCATCCCTGGAAGTGTTCAAGGCCAAGTTGGGTGGGGCTTTGAGCAACTTGGTGTTGTGGAAGTTGTCCCTGCCTATGGCAAGATCTTTAAGGTCCTTTCCAACCAAATCATTCTATGATTCTATGGTTATATGACATTTTATTATACTGAGTCCAAAACCCAAATCACTAGTTGAATTTGAATGAAAACTTGTCCTCTTACCAGTCGAGAGAGCTCACTGAGCTAATGCTATTTGTCATGACAGTCCATGCTGGGAAATGTCAATGGCATTCCTCCAGCATCCAAGAAGGCTGTGGGAAATACAAGTGAAATAAGACTGTCCTAAATTGGTCTGTGATTGCATGATTGGGTGGAATAAAGCTCTCCTCTTCCTGGGGTGAAATTTGTCAGTTAGTAAGATACTTTTCATTCACAGCAATGT